>NC_072384.2:121532919-121835950 GCF_028885625.2 Pongo pygmaeus
TTTTCTGACCTATCTCTTTGACAACTGAGTTCACACATTGGGCCCAGTCAAAATCCTTTGTGGCAAAATTATTTCAATCTATGTTCCGATATATTCTTAGCCACAAGTTCATGCCTCCTGAAATAAAGAAAATGAACCTGTGAAGGTATAGAAGCAAGGAGGAGTAGAGCAGGTGAAAATAGTCTATGAACTTGAGAAGGTTAGTCTGCTTAATTGCTTTTTAGTGAGGAGTGGGATCAGGTTTTATAACTAAACCAGATCTGTTCCCCTTCATTTCCATCATACGCCTCTCTTTTTCAACTTTCTGTATCATCTATCCCCCTCTCTAAGAAAAGTCATTCTGTGGTAGAGAATCCATGTTTTAAAAGCCATTGACTTAAAACTGGTGCTGTCAGGCTGTTTCTGTTAATGGACTTAATGTGCAGAGGAAAGAATGGAAAGGACACCTGCTCGATCCCCGTGTTTCATTTCAGGGTCTCGTAGGCAATCAATACAAAGGACTAAGATGTATGAAGGTAAATAACAAAGCATTTTTTGGAATCTCTTGTATCATGTCAGCAGAGTGTATAATTGCTGAGTTTTTCTGAAATGGATGGCTGAGAACAGCCACGTAGTCTTAGAAATTTTGATAGTCACAGAAGCTAAAATGCAGACAATGGCTCAAAGAAATAAATTATTTTATTCTATCTTCCTACTTTGTTCCCAAATGGTGACATGTAAGAAATTAATCTATTGCATTTGGCATAATCTTATAAATATAAAGAAGACATTTTTGCTAATTTTATTAAGAATAATTGAACAGGAAATACAAGGGATTAGTTTTCTCAAACTGAGCCATGTGACAACTAATAAATTGTACTGTCATTTCTTTCTCCAGCTTATAATCCCTCATATGTTGGGAATCGTCTCACAATTGAACAGGTGTTTTAATAATAGACTGGAATTTGCTTAAAAATATCTCCCTGAAATGTCCTTTTGAGGGACTTAAAGCTAAGACCCACATTATAAGAATATCAAGCTGGAAAGTTGCTGATCTCAAGGAGGCCTGTCTTTGGGTATAGGCAGAACAGGTGATAGCCAGAGGCTTGCTTGCAGGAGTGCTGAGAAAGCTCTCCTGGCCCCAAACCCTTCCCCACCTGGTTTGCTAAAGCTTCAAATTGAACAATTACAGATTTTTCTAGGGCTTAATATTTGTAAATATTTCTAACCGAGATGAAATAGATTATTTTCATTCCTTGTGTATGTCTGTGTGTCTATGTATGTATCTATGTATGTATCTGAGTGTTTATACTTTGTGTGTGTGTAGGTAGGTATATCCTTCCCTTTTCTAGAAAGAGTAGATTTCAGAAAACCAGATGCAGAGGCTGGGCACGGTGGCTCCTGCCTGAAATCCTAGTACTTTGGGAGGCCGAGGTGGGCAGATTGCCTGAGATCAGGAGTTTGAGACCAGCCTGGGCAACCTGGCAAAATCCCATTTCTACTAAAAATTCAAAAACTTAGACAAATGTGGTGGTGCACACCTGTAGTCCCAGCTACTCGAGAGGTGGAGGCAGAAGAATCACTTGAACCCAGGAGGTGGAGGTTGCAGTGACCCAAGACCGTGCCACTGCACTCCAGTCTGGGTGACAGAGGAAGACTCTGTCTCCATAAAACAAAACAAAAAAGAAAACTAGATGAAGAGAACTTGAGGATCTAGAAGTCTGCGTGTCTGTGTGTATGTGCTTGTATACGATTATGTGTATCTGTGTGTGTTTATGTATGTGTGTATTCTGTGTATATGGTATATGAGTCTGTTGTGTCTGCGTGTCTTTATATGTTGGTGCATGTCTGTGTATGTGGTATATGAGTGTGTGTTTATGTATATGTATGTGTGTGTATGGTATGTGTGTGCGTCTGTGTATGTTCATGTTTGTGTATGCATGTGTCTCTGTGTGTTTATGTATGTGTGTGTTTATTTATATGTATATATGCATGCATATGTGTGTGTATGTGTGTGCATAGTTCTATATTTATGTATATGTGTGTGTCTCTGTGTTCATGTATGAGTGTGTCTGTGTGTGGCATATGAGTGTGTCTTTATGTATGCCTGTATCATTTCCTTTTCTAGGAGCAATTTTTGATTTTAGGAAACCGCATGAGAACACCTTGGTGACCCAGCCACTTTGATGCAAGAGAAGCAAAATAAACCTGTAAAAAGGGAGAAATGTTCACACTACAGGACTTCAGCAGGATAGGAAGGGGCTGTGCCCCAAATAGCTTCCCCCACTTCATTATTTTGCTTGTATCAGCCCTGATAGTCGGTCTTTCAGACTCGTTAAATGGTGATTTTTAAGTTTCTATTTACAGACAGGAAACACCAAATAAAACAAAAAATTTTCTAATCAGTGACTTTGCACAAATTCAGGAGGTTTCCTTAAAAATGTTTATTTTTATTCATTGTCATGTTATGAAACAGTCCCTTGCTGACTACCTTACCTAAAACAACCCCCTTGCCACACACACTCCCTTCCCTCCGTCCTGCTTCATTTTCCATTTGTCACCTCTCAATATTGGGTTGTTTGACTGTATATTGAGAGTCTTTGCCCACAGAATGTGAGCTCAGTGAGGCAGCTACAGTGCCAGGAGGGGCACATTGGCACATCTTGGCACCCTCAGAGTTCCAACTTTCCTATTCCTTCCCCAGGTTCCTGGCAAGGCCCAGAGCCCTTCATTTAGAGAAGCAGGCACAACTGAAGAGAGGAAGATGGTCCTGGCTGCCCATGGACCCTCTGACCTTGAACTCTGATAGCAGCTCCAGGGCAGTTATTCCAAGGGTCAGGGATTCCAAGAAGTTTTGCAGAGCGGGAGGAAGACAGAGCATGAGGACATCCTGGAAACTGCTTGCTCTTTGTGATCTAGAGGAGAAAGAGAGACTGAAGCACGGAATAACTTGTTTTATCATGGGCTCTGGGGTCAGGCTGTCTGGAATTTAATACTAACATTTATGTATTACAAGACTGGACAGAGTTCTTAACTTCTCTGTTCCTCAATTTTCTAATCCGTAAAATGATGTAAAAATCTGTAATATCAACAACAAAGTTCACATTTGTTTGTTCTTAAAGGTGTATATATATATATATGATGATGATTACAAGGCTTGGAACTTATAAGCACTCAACAAATAAGTTGTTAGTGTTGTTATTATTATTACCACTGCTCAAATGTGTACTTGTAATCCTACTGCCACTCTCATCACATCTAATAGTCTGCTTGGACCTGGACAGGTAATTTATCAGCTTTTAAATTCAACTGATAGACTAGATTGAGGCTCTGTTGTGCATAAGGTAGAGAGCTAAATGCTGTGGAAAAATTGAACATGAAGAAAACATTGCCTGACAACTATTTATGACCCAGCAGGCTTTGGAAGACATACAAAAACGCAAACCAAACCAAAGCAAAGGCACTATCTGATAAATATTGTAGGAGAGATATAAACAAAGGGTTATGGGCCCTCTGGAAGACAGAGCACTTTCAGCTGGAGGTTCATTTATAAGGGGAGAGGCCCAAATCGGGGGGTGAAAGGAGATCATTGGGAGGAAAGGTGAGTGGAAAAAGACATTTCAGAGACAGTCATAAATCCGTTACACAGGAGAAGAGAGACAACACTAAGAATAACTTCTGTATTTACAGCCGGGAAATCTAGGAGAGGGTTAACAGAAAATAGTAACAACAATAACCATAACAAAGCAAGAAAAGCTTTTTGGGGAGGAAAAATGATGCTTGCTCATCTCAGTGAACACTAGACCAACCACTTATGAGCACACTCTTAATTGAATTTCTGCCTTGGCCAAATTCTCCAGCATAAGACATGTAAGTATAGGATCATGCATCATATCCATCTCAGCTTCAATGTTCACTGGTCATTTTGGCACTGTTTTTTCCCCCATTCTAATAATATCTCCTATAGAAACAGTCATCAATGATTTTCTTCACTGTGAGAGTCAACCATGCTCTATGAATAAAAAAGCAAATTCCCCCATGTTTCTCCCTAGCCCAAATGAAAGTCATCAATAACCCCAGCAAACCCAAAGTAACAAGTGAGACATTTTAAAGCCAGTCAAATAAGGCTTGCCATAGATCACACCTGCTACTTAGTAACAGATGTTTGTGTGGCTGTGATCTACTGGGGAAAAATTCACACTCAGTAGCCCTTGTACTTCCACTTCCAACTGTGTTGTAGCTATTGTTAGTATTTTGGCCCAGAATAGAAGACATATTGTAGAAATACCAGCTGGCTCCCATGTAAGACACTCAAGTTAATTTTTCTCCGAAGACTCTGCTCCTTTGTTCATCTGGACTAATTATTTTTGTGTTTATCAAAACAAAAGGGCATATTGCAGAAAAGAGAAAAGGAATTACATTAATCTTCTGCACAAGCCTTCTGGGCCATCGTGAAGGAAAATTAGGGGCGTTGGCAGTACTCAGACCCTGTGTTCTAGCATCAAAGGATGTTAGCACTGGGGGTGAGTGTAGTTTAGGGAAATGCCCCTGAGAGCAATGTAAGTGCACCCTTAGAATGACCCTATACAGCAGATGCAGCTGAATGTGTGTTTCAAGCTACGGAATCCGGGAGTAGCCAACCAGAGAGTCATTCCTTGTCTGTGAGGAATATCTGAGACCTCCACCCATCCCATGGAACACAGGCCAAACAAGGGATTAAAGCTATGAGTTTTAGGGTAGATGGAGGTTTCCAGGTAGAGGTTGTTAAGGGGAAGGTGTTAAGTGAATTCTATGTAAACCGCATGCTATTTGCTAGCAGCTGCGGTTCTCCTGCCCAGCCTGGGCCATGCAGTTATGTTGTCCAGCCCACTACCACTGGACCATTTCTGTACATTAGATAATTCTGTCCAGCCTGCCTCCATTGGACTCTCTCCCTTGTATGTAAGCCCTGAAAAAAACCCCATGTCACCTTTGCTGGCTCTGGGTCTCATCTTTGGCTTCTTGAACCTGATGCCTTCCTACTGAGGTTAATAGGTGTTGGGCACAACAGTGCGGCCTAATCCCCACAATTTATGGATGGAAAATGGGATGAAACGGCGAAATGACTAGCACAAGTTTATTCAGTGCATTAACGGGAGCACCAAGCATAGAATCTGGGTTTCTTGCACTCAGGAATCTTAGCACCAAAAAGAAGAAGAGAATAACTTGGAGGAGAGGGAAGAAGAAGGGAGCCCGTGACACGGAAAGATCTGTGTTTAGGCACAATCATTTCCAGGTGCTGAGCCCAGGTGTGGCTGAGAGAATGGTGACCCCAGACCACCAGCGGTCTGAGGCCACATCTGCATGTGCTGGGCCAGGGAATCCCACCAGAATCCTCAGGAAGATTGTTTCTCTTTATATGGAGCAGTGAATGTAGGTTAGGAAAAGTGGCTGGACAATTTAACAGAGCAATTTTTCCACCACCTTTTAAAACAATCCATGTCCTTCCTAAGCTCGTGTTTCTAAATGCAGGCTGCTGAGGGCCCCCTTCACTCTCTGCATTTACACTGTATTTTTAAAAATTGAGGTAGCAAATTGGAAGTTCCTGAAGTATCTGTTAAGAACCTTCACCATTCCTGAATTAAATGGATCTGAGAGAAGTCAAGTCAGGGTTCTTTGCCCTTTTCCCTTAGGAGATTAATGCAGGGGCACATGCCTGTCTGTGTAACCAGCATTGATTCTTTATTCTTATTCTCCCACCTCTCTATCCCACCTCTTCCCTTTCCTGACCTGTTGAATTTAGCGTCTAGGGCTTCACCTTTCCCTCTGAAGGAGAGGGTTATTTATGTTTTATATATAAAAAAGTTTGGATATATTTCAGGTCCAAAATAATAATAATGTAGTAGCCAGGGAAGGGGTGGGGAAAAGGAAGACAAAAAGTCTAAACATAAACTCGCCCTGCATCCCAATTTTTTCTCCACGACCTACTCATTAACCTTCAAATGATCATGGGTAAATACAAGCGACATGCAAAGGTATTGTTAATCTTCAGTGCACATGCAAGCAACTTAATAGAACACAGCTGCTAACTATATCAGTGTCTGTAAAGACCAATAAGACCTAACTCTAGGTATTTGGGGGTTTGGCTATAACTACGGTCTCTTGTTATATTGCTATAGAGGAAGACAGAAGTTGTTTCTTCTTTCAGATTAATGTCTCTTAATTCCTAGTCTATTTCCCTGTAATGCAGTAGATGTTCTCAAGGATTCTAAAGACATTAACCTACCTTAACATCTCCTCTTGTGATAAAAATGAGGCTGCCTGTATCATGACAATGATAATCTTTTGTTTTAAGGGAGAGCTAAGTAATTCACTTGGATGTGGATTTTAGTTATGTTTAACAAGAAAACCAGACTAGCTGCTTAATTCAACATCAAAGAAAAAAAATCCATAATAAAACTGGCTTATTCCCCCTTAGTGAAAGCAAATTTCCAATTTTATTCCTGTGATTGTTCTAGCTGGTCCACTTGATTACTTTCAGCGACAACAGAAGAAGCAAAGTGTAGGTTTGCAGAATTGATGAGCCTTCCTAATTAAAGATTAAATCAGACTATTATTCTATTCAAGGTGTAAGGGTTTTATATGCTTTTTCTTTTCTATATATTTAAGTCAGAATTCAGTCTCATTTTTGAGCTCTCTCAAATTATTTATCAGGGTTGTATGCCCTTCAAATGTCAACATCCCTTGGGGCGAATTAAAGATGGCCACCAAATCTTTGTCTCTCTCTTCATTGGAAGAGAAGTCCATCTCTCTATCCTTGAATCTGGGTTGACCTTGTGACTTGCTTTAGCCAACAGAATGAGGCATTTTCAACGTTCTTTCTGGAAATAGCCTTAACCAGATCCAGGAGTTCATGAACTGTCCTTTCTTCCTTCTATGTTACCACAGTCAACAGTTTCTAGTTATTCTGCTATTACATTACTTGAGTCTTTTCTCTAACTTCCCAAAACAATTTTTTCACTGCCTTCATATCCTCACAGTCTCCTTGAGGGCCTTCCAGCTCCCTCCCGCTAGCAGTTCCAAACTCAAGGCAGCCTTTCTGTTTCGTCATGGCGGCAACACGCTACTAATGCCAATTCTGTTTCACTTATTTACTACTATGGAATGAACTACTCCAAAGTTTAGGGGCGTAAAACATGAGCGTGTTTATTATCTCTTACAAATCATGGGTTAACTAGATTCTGCTGGGCGGTTTTTCGGCTCCCTGTAATTTTCTATGGGAGCTTGATTGGGCTGGAAACTCCAAGATTCACGCCCTCTCCCCAACCCCACCCAGTACCCATAGCTGGCAGGTGATGCTGGTTGTCAGTCAGGAACTCAACTGGGACTGTCTAACAGGGCCATATGTATGTGGCCTCTTGATGCAGCTTGGGATTCTTCCAGCCAAGAGGAAGGTTCCAACAGGAAGCATCCCAAGAGTAAGTGTTCTAAGACGGAGAAAATGGAAAACTCCAGTACCCTTAATAAGCTAGCTGTGCTGGGAGTATAAAAACTGAGGAAAATAGGGAGGTTGTAAGAAAAAGGAAAGAAATGAACAAAAAGTTTATAATATCACTGAAAGCACTTTGCAAATTTCAACTTTTCAAGTACAGAAATTATGTTCAGAGTTGATTTATTTATTCAATGAACAAATACTTATGAGCTAACAGATGTGCTCTTTGAGATAGGGTAGTACGCTCTCTGGAAAAAAAAAAAGTAGAAGGAACTCTGATTTGTAGCAATTTCTGATTCCATGGTTTCAGCTACCGATGTGACATCACTGAACACAGAGATGGGAACAGAATCTCACAAGTGCTTCTTACGAGCTGGTACATTCTGGCTCCAGAATTCTATTAGTAGAAAGAGAAGGATTCTACAAGGAGGTGAGATTTGAAAGAAGGTTTGAATAAAGACAGGAATTGTGCATATACATATATATATATATATGTGTGTGTATATATATATGTGTGCATATACATATATATATGTGTGTATATATATATATATATAATCCAGAGAGAGGGAATAGCCATTGCACAGTCCTGAGAGGGCCATGCCTGCTGAGTTAGAGGAACATAAAAGAGGCCAGCATACCACATCATCCCTTTTGCCACATTCTTTAGGCTAAGGCATAAGCATCGCAGTTCCAGGGGAAGGAACTAAACTCGGCACTTAGTGAAGAATTTGTGGGCCCCTTTAATCCTCAACCTTCAAATATTGCTTTCCTCTGGAGTGGTATTCTGTAGTTCACGAACTCCTTTCTTTCTCCTCTCTTTTTCCCTTCCATTATTTCATGCTCTCTCTTTTTATATTAGCAATCCAGACACTTGCAGATTCTTATAGTATCTAGATATATAATCGTCACTAACTTTCTAAATACAAGATTACACTTAAACATGTAGGGTATTAATCAAACAACACTACCATGGTGATTGCTGAAGCTAGTGTCTCTACCTTTGTACATATTATGTTTTCCATGGTGAAAAGTAAGAGAAGAGGGTAAATATTAGACACTGAGATGTGCCCTTAAACAATAATCTTGTAGCACCTAGCTGACTTGCAACACTATTAGCTGCTTCATAACTTTTTTAAAAAACATTTTCAAAATCCTAGAATACACATAATTTAGTCGTGGTCACAGGGAACCTAATTAAATGCATGAATTTACCTGATTTTGATGATATAGGAGGAGAACATAGTTCTTAAAATATATAATTGTCAAAACCTTAGGAAGCATAGCTGTGCAATTACAGATGGAAACAGAAATACTTGAGGTAACAGAAAAGTACTTGATGAAGGTTTTATTATAAAGGCTAATCTTTGAGCTACTACACATATTGAGACTTAAAATACCCAGCATAATATGCAAGATCTGATATGTTTTATCTCTGTAACCTGCTTAAGAATACTTCATGGGATGCCATAAGCACCACGATGGCATTATCTGTTATTATCAGCAATGGCAGCAACAAGAAATGGCCTGCCTGACACTGGCCTGTGTGGTTCAGTATAGGACCCTATTTTTTGAGTGCAGTCATGTAACAACAGAAGGCACAGAACAAGGACAATGACCATAAAAGACCCAGCCTCAAACAAGGACACATATATCCCTATGAGTTTCACCCAAGTCCCAGGAACAAAGTCTTGTTAGGTTGTTATTCCCTGCTGTGAAGTCTACTTGCCACTTTTAGTATGTTTAACTCACAAGTTTATTAAGTCAACAGAAGAATCAATTGGAAAAAAAAAAAGAAAAGAAAAGCATAGTCATATTGAGAGTCACTGACCTGCATCTCCAAAGAGCCTGTGTCTTCAGGTCTCTTTTTGCACCACAAAGTTGCCATTGCCCTTGGATATTTTTCTATTTTAAGTTTATAATCCTTAATGGTGAACTGATGGCAAACTGGAACCTGGAAAATTGCAGTTTTATGTATTTTTTTCTCTCATCTATTAGAATGCAAGCGTTTGGAGGTCAGAGCCAATGTCTGTCTTGCTCTCCATTGTACCTCCAGTGTCTAGAACAGTGCTTGGCACATTTGCTGAGTAATTAGATGCTGAATGACTGAGTTTACTAATGTTCTGAGTTCAAAGAACCTCTTTGGGTAATGTTAAGAATCACCTCCCAAGAAGGATGGATATCATCTTTATTTATTCACCATCTGGGTTTCCAAAATTGATGGTAGACATCATCTTACACAGTGTTACTTGAATAGGGACCATTTCTGTTTGGATAGAGCTCACCTCACAAATAAACAAGTGGCATGGCATCAGTTCAATGGTTTTTAATCTATTCTGGCATGAACTTTACATATTTTGCAAGAAAGTTTTATTTTATTTTACAAGAACTCTACTCAAAAGCATTTTGACTTGAAGTTTAGTAAAGGTTTTATATTAGTTAATATCTAGTATGTACCTAAAACTTTGTCATGAAATATATAGACATATGCATTTATATTTATGTTTATATATGTAAACACTTATATACTGCACTAATATACATGTTTATGTGTATATATGTATATGTATACACACACATTTAAAACTATTTTATCCTTCTACCTACATTCCCCCAAGAAATATTGTTTTTAAGGTGATTAATTTACATCTGGAGTGAGACACATAAATAACATTTGAAAATCTATCAAAAATTCAAAGCATGGCACAGCCTTTTAAAAACACCCTAGCAATAAAGTTTTATAAAACACAACCATTAGCATCATTTTGATTTGTTTATAGCTATTAACTCTAATTACTGGTGTATTAGTCCATTTTCACATGCTGATAAAGACATGCCCGAGACTGGGGAGAAAAAGAGGTTCAACTGGACTTACAGTTCCACATGGCTGAGGAGGCCTCAGGATCATGGCAGGAGGGGAAATGCGCTTCTTGCATGGTGGTGTCAAGAGAAAATGAGGAAGAAGCAAAAGTGGAAACCCCTGATAAACCCATCAGATCTCATGAGACTTATTCACTATAATGAGAATAGCATGGGAAAGACTGGAACCCATAATTTAATTTCCTTCCTCTGGGTCCCTCCCACAACATGTGGGAATTCTGGGAGATATAATTCAAGTTGAGATTTGGGTGGGAACACAGCCAAACCATATCATTCCGCCCCTGGCCCCTCCAAATCTCATGTTCTCACATTTCAAAACCAATTATGCCTTCCCAACTGTCCCTCAAAGTCTTAACTCATTTCAGCATTAACCCAAAGGTCCACAGTCCAAAGTCTCATCTGAGACAAGGCAAGTCCATTCTGCCTATGAGCCTGTAAAATCAAAAACAAGCTAGTTACTTCCTAGATGCAGTGGGGGTACAGGTATTGGATAAATACAGCCATTCCAAATGAGAGAAATTGGTCAAAACAAAGAGGTTACAGGGCCCATGGAAGTCTAAAATCCAGCAGGGAAGTCAAATCTTAAAGCTCCAAAATGATCTCCTTTGACTTCAGGTGTCACATTTAAGTCACACTGATGCAAGAGGTGGGTTCTCATGGTCTTGGGCAGAGTCTCAAGTAGGGACTCTGTGTGGGGGCTCTGACCCCACATTTCCCTTCTGCACTGCCCTAGCAAAGGTTCTCCATGAGGGTCCTGCCCCTGCAACAAACTTTTGCCTGGGCATCCAGGCATTTCCATACATCTTCTGAAATCCAGGCAGAGGTTCCCAAACCTCAATTCTTGACTTCCGTGCACTGGCAGGCTCAACACCACATTCACTGGAAGCTGCCAAGGCTTGGGTCTTCCACCTTCTGAAGCCACAGCCTGAGCTGTACATTGTCCCCTTTCAGCCACGACTGGAGTGACTGGGACACAAGGCACCAAGTCCCTAGGCTGCATACTGCACAGGCACCCTGGGCCCGGTCCACAAAACCACTTTTTCCTCTGGGGCCTCCTGGCCTGTGATGGGAGGGGCTGCCATGAAGGTCTCAGGCATGCCCTGGAAACATTTTCCCCATGCTCTTGGGAATTAACGTTAGGCTCCTTGCTACTTATGCAAATTTCTGCAGCTGGCTTGAATTTCTCCTCAAAATCAGTTTTTCTTTTCTACTGCATCGTCAGGCTGCAAGTTTTCTAAGCTTTTATGTTCTGTTTCCCTTTTAAAATGGAATGATTTTTAACAGCACCCAAGTCACCTCTTGAACGCTTTGCTGCTTAGATATTTCTTCTTCCACCAGATACCTTAAGTCATCTCTCTCAAGTTCAAAGTTCCACAAATCTCTAGGGAAGGGGCAAAATGCCACCAGTCTATTGGCTAAAATATAACAAGAGTCACCTTTGCTCCAGTTCCCAATAAGTTCCTCATTTCCATCTGAGACCACCTCAACCTGGACCTTATTGTTCGTAACACTATCAGCATTTTTGTCAAAGCCATTCTCCTAGTCTCTAGGAGGCTCCAAACTTTTCCACATTTTTCTGTCTTCTTCTGAGCCCTCCAAACTCTTCCAACCTCTGCCTGATACCCAGTTCCAAAGTCATTTCCACATTTTCAGGTATCTTCTTAAGCAATGCCCCACTCTACTGGTACCAATTTATTGTATTAGTCTGTTTTCAAGCTGCTGATAAAGACATACCCTAGACTGGGAAGCAAAAGAGGTTTAATTGGTCTTACAGTTCCACATGGCTGAGGAGGCCTCAGAATCGTAGCAGGAGATGAAAGGCACATCTTACATGGTGGTGGCAAGAGAAAATGAGGAAGAAGCCATAGCGGAAACCCCTGATAAACCCATAAGATCTCATGAGACTTATTCACTATAATGAGAATAGCATGAGAAAGACCAGCCCCCATGATTCAATTACTCCCCTGAGTCCCTCCCACAACACGTGGGAATTCTGGGAGATACAATTCAAGTTGAGATTTGGGTGGGAACACAGCCAAACATACCAACTGGTAATATACTATAGTAGTTTATAGTTTGAAAAGTACTTTCACAAAGTCATTGCCTTGTTGGTCTTCACTGTAACTTCATATCTAATGTATTGTTTCTGTTCCAATAAAACCATGTCTATGGTATTATTTCTGTTCTTTGTACAAAAAAAAAAAAACAAGAATTGGGAATTTTAATTTTTTCAATGAATTATTCAGCATTCTTGCATATTTAAATGTCAGAGGTGCCCTAATTACCTGTAAAGCCCTTAAAAATTTTTGATTATTTTTTGCATTTATTTATTCATTTTAAATTTTAATTTATTTTCGATTCAGGGGGTACATTTGCATATTTGTTACATGGGTATATTGCATACTGGTAGAGATTGGGCTTCTTATGTACCCATTACCCAATAGTAAACATTGTACCTGATGGGTAATTCTTTAACCCTCATCCTCCTCCCACTCCACTCCCTTTTGGAGTCCCTAGTGTCTATTATTTCCATCTGTATTTCTATATGTACCCATTGTTTAGCTCCTACTTATGAGTGAGAACATTTGGTATTTGATTTTTTGTTTCTGAGTTAGTTCACTTAGGATAATGGCCTTCAGCTATATCCATATTGCTGCAAGGACATAATTCTGTTATTTTTTATGACTGTGTAGTATTCCATGATATGTAATCACATTTTCTTTATTAAGTCAACTACTGGTATGCAGTTAGGTTGGAATCATGACTTTGTTATTGTAAGTAGTGCTGTGATGAGCATATGAGTGTAGGTGCCTTTTTATATAATGATTTCTCTTCCTTTGTGTAGACACTCAGTAGTGAAATTTCTGGGTCAAATGCTAGTTTTATTTTTAGTTTTTTAAGAAATATCCACACTGTTTTTCATAGAGGTTGAACTAATTTACATTCCCACTAACAGTTGTATAAGCATTCCCTTTTCTTCACATTCACACCAACTTCTGCTGTTTTTTGACTTTTTAATAATAGCCATTCTGAATGGTGTGAGATGATATCTCATTGTGGTTTTAATTTGCATTTCTCTGATGATTAGTGATGTTGAACATTTGTTCATATATTTGTTGGCTGCTTGTAGTTCTTCTTTTGAGAAATATCTCTTCATGTCCTTTGCCCAGATTTTAATTGAGGTTGTTTGTTTTTTTCTTGTTGAGTTGTTTGAGTTCCTTGTAGATTCTAGATACTAGTCCTTTGTCAGAGGCATAATTTGCAAATGTCTTCTCCTATTCAGTAGGTTATTTGTTTACTCTGTTGATTGTTTCTTCTGTGCAGAAGCTTTTAAGTCTCATTTATCTATTTTTGTTTTTGTTGCATTTACTTTCGGAATCTTTATCATAAACTATTTGCCTAGGCCAATGTCCAGAAGAGATTTTCCTGGATTTTCTTCTCAGAGGTGTATAGTTTCAGGTCTTATGTTTAAGTTTTTAATCCATCTTGAGTTGATTTCTGTATGTGATGAGAGAGACAGGGGTCCAGTTTTATTCTTCTGCATGTGGCTAGTTTTCCCAGCACCATTTATTGAATAGGGAGTCATTTCCCCCATTGTTTATTTTTGTTGGCTTTACTGAAGATCAGTTGGTTGTAGGTTTGTCACTTTACTTCTGGGTCCCCTATTCTGTTCCATTGATCTATGTGTCTGTTTTTGTACCAGTATCACGCTATTATAGTCGGTCTAGCTTATAGTATAATTTGAAGTCGGTCTAGCTTATAGTATAATGTGATGTCTCTGGGTTTGTTCTTTTTGCTTATGACTACTTTAGCTGTTCGGGCTCTTTTTTGGTTCATCTGAACTTCAGGATTGTTCTTTCTAATTCTGTGAAAAATGACGTTGGTAATTTAATAGGGATTGTGTTGAACCTGTAGATTGCTTTGAAAGCTCCTTTTTTAAAAGCATTATTTGTGCATGTTACCAGACCCTCCATGTGTCAAGAGAGATTTAACCTTCCTGGAGGTTACTGCCATTTGGAGGCAAATGCCAGGTGAACTAAACAGAGTTAAATACTATTGACTGACTAGACGATAGAAGAATGAAGAACTCCTATGACTCAATTTTCTTTTTCATTCTGAACAAGTTTTTAATCATTTCACCCCTCTAGAATTCACATCTGTTCATGACATAATGCTGTGGGTCAGCCTTGGCTCTGTCAAAATGAAGGCAGTATTACCAAATCCCAAATTACAGTATGTTTTACTAACCAGTTTTATAGACTAGACATTTCACTCAGGCAGAAAGGAATTCCCACTGCACTTGAGGGATAGCAGAGCCTTGAGAACAGGCTACTGGTTCTGCTTGGCTCTGTCCAGGCATACCAGAGACAAAGGGGCAGAATAAATTTGGTGAAAGATAAAATTATGAAACAAGCCCAGCTTCTCAGCTTCTTGATTTTAATTCACTCTTATTTGTGAATGTGACGATCTTTTACTATGTTGTAGCAAAGAGTTCAGATCTAAAAATAAAACTACTTCAAGACAAAAAACCAAAGTCCTGACTGCAAAAGAGAGGGAGAATCTGCTTCCAGCTACTAAACAAAAGAGAAGAAGTCCCAGTTCTGTTTTATTAAAAGACTTTTTATCCACAAAATACTGCAGAATTAATATAAATGGTCTATGCAATTTAATGTATCCTTTTTCTCTGGCTTTACTTAGCAAAAATCACACCAAAATATGCATTTTTTAAGTTAACTCTGTCAACTTAGGCACTATTCCAGGTAAAATTCTACATCAGTAAGTGATGCTAAGGAAATTAAAAGGAGATGCAAGACTAACAATATTACATGAAAATGCAGGACCTTTTAAACACATGTTTGTTCATGCATTAAAAAAATACCAGTAGCATTTGGATTTAGGTTCATTTAGGTTTGTGCTTAATAAGTGTCTCAGAATTATGGCCTGAGATCTTTTCCTGCTATTATTTTTTTGCTCATTCATCTATTTCTTGATACATTTGGTCAGCAGTTACTGCAAGTCTAGTACGTACCAGGTACTATTCTAGGCACAGAGGATGCAGCAGAGAATATGAGAGAAAAATTCTTCTACCTTCCTACTAAGACAGACAATTAGTAAGTAAACAAACATACGTGACATCATTTCAGGTAGAAAAAAGTGCTAAGAAGAAACATAAAGCAAGAGTAATGGTATAGAAAGTTAATAAAGTGGGATGCTGTTCTAGGTTTGGTCAGGAAAGTTGTCTGAGCAGGTAGCATTTGAACAAAGAGCACAGACTCAGTCTATTTGCTGGAAAACACTACAGAATGTCATGGATGGGTCAGTGAATGGACACAACACACTGATATTGACACCCAGTCCCCAGGACTGTTTTTCTTAGTCACCAGGGCCTCCCTAGGTACTTGCCCTGGGAAAAAGGCTTCACAATGAGAGAAGAAAATTTAAAATGCAAAAACTCAAAATGGGCAGCAAATAAGATGCAGTGGATGAGTCTGCCCTGGGGTACTTGCACTCCACAGATTGTCCTCTAGGTCAGCTGCTCAGGGACTCATTGTGCCAGAGCACTTGGGACGTGAGCTCCAAAAAAAAAGGCTATAGTATCCATGTCCCCCAAAATTTCTCTTTCACATCCAAGACTAGTAAGAGAAAACAACACTTGTGTGGTGTAAGGACATTTTATTTGACTTTATGGTGGTATGTGAAATAACAATCTCACACCTTCAGAAGCATCAAAGAATATCATCAGAGTGACATGGTTTGGAAACACATTTGGTCTCTCAGTCACCTTTACCCCTTCATCTGTTAACAGAACCTCTTCCTCCTCTGGGGAACACATTCCATGTGGGTCAGGTAGAGCTAAACCCACTTTCTGTCACAGCAACGATTTTTTTGCCCAGTCAGAGTATACATCCCTCAAACAAAGTAATCAGTGAGGGATAGGCAGGTGATACAAACCAGACTCATTACAATTCTCAGTAGAATGTTTCTTTAGGTGCTATTAGAAAAATCTTCTCTTTTTCTGAGACTGAAAAAGCTAAAAAGATGTGAGTGTGCATCTGTCAATCATCATTCATGATCACCACTGAAGAGAAAGTGTTAAAGTTAGAAGAGACGGAATCCCTATGACAACATTTGTGAATCCCTAGATCCAGCTAGATCCGAAGACACATCAACCCACAGATGTACCAGGTTCATGAATCAATACATGCTGGTTTTGCTTAAACAAGTTTGAGTTGGACTACTGTCATGAGCAATTTAAAAAGACTCAAATAATGAGAACCATGGATCCACAGAGGAAATATGAGCAATGACAAGAAATATACCAGGGGTATCAGGTACTGGCAAAAGTCAACAAAGTGTGCCGTGCTGGAGAGCAGAAGAAATGCTATAAGGAAAAGAGAGTCATGGTTGCCAATAGTTATATGTAAGATGCCCGGGGAAGTCATGCAATAGAAGAAAAGAAATGGTGAGTGGTATTCCAGGTGTTCTGCCAAGGGTGCATCCCAAAAAGTTGCTGTTATTTTATTATTCCTATTAGATTGTACCTAGGCAGATTGGTGTAACCTAGGCAATTAGATTTTATTATTATTTCATAAAAACACTTTATTTGATAGCTTTTATTTATTTACATTTTATTTAACATTTATATAAATACTTTATTTAACACTTTTGGAGCAGGCCAGCAACAAGTCCTGAGGTATGACTTTAATTCAGCCCGTATTTAACAAGTGCCAATTTTGTCCTAGGCCTATATGAGGTAGACACTGAAAAGAGAAGGATAAGATTATTGGTTTCAATATCACACTCCTTTTAACAAACTTATAAGGGTGAAATTTGAGTCCTGAGAGGTTTCTTTTCAGGGAATAAGACAACAAAAACAAAATGCTTCCTGAAGCATGAATATAAAAGCAATGAGGTAACTGATTAAGTTTGACCTACTTGTGTAAATGTGTGTTTTGGGGGTGGAATTAAGTATTTTTTAGAGCAGTTTTAGGTTCACAGCAAAATTGAAAGGAAGATTTCTCCTGCCCCCCACACACGCACAGCCTCCACCACTATCAACATTCCCCACTAGAGAGGTACATTTTTACAATCAATGAACCTACATTGACGCATTGTTATCACGCAAAGTCCATAATTTACATTCAGGTTCAGTCTTGGTGTTGTACATTCTATGGGTTTAGACAGACATATAATGGCATGTATTCATCGCTATAGTATCACACATGGTAGTTTCACTGCCCTAAAAATCTTCTGTGTAAATGTGTGTTGTGTAGTATTTTTAGCACAGGCTAGAGGCACCAGCTGTTCATCCCCCTTACTCTAGATGTTGCCCAGCATCAGTTCCCATCCACTGATGGCAGGTGCAAGGCGGGTGGCTCCCCATAATGGTGGGTGCAAGGCAGAGCAGTCCTGAGGCTCTTTCCTTGATAAAGAGATGCCCTCTTTCTAAAATGGCTTATATTGAAAGACTTGCTAAACACAAGAACATTAGCAATAATAAGTGTGCTTTACATGATGCCACATGAATATCTCAATGAGGAATAGCATAAATCAAGGAGACACCCTTTAAACATGCCCCCCCACCACCACCACCCTATGAATCTTTTCCTGCCCCTTGCCTCCAGGTTGGTTAGAGCTACTGCCCTTCATTAAGTATGTGGGGATTTGAGGTAGAAAGCATATGTCTCAGTCCATTTTGCATTGCTATAGCAAACACCACAGACTGGGTAAAATCAACTTATTTCTCACCATTCTAGAGGATAGGAAGTCTGATATCAAGGGGCCGCCATGTGGCAGCAGGCTTTATGCCACATCATACAATGGTGGAAGGTGGAAGGGCAAGACAGCATGAGACAGCAAGAGTGGAACTTGCAGCCTCCCGTCCTTTCATAATTGGTATTAATCCACTCATGAGGGTGGAGTCCTCACGACTTAAACACCTCCATTAGGCCCCATCTCCCAACACTGTTTCATTTGGGATTAAATTTCTAACACATGAACTTCCGGAGAAATATTCAAATCATAGCAGTGTACCTTACAAGGTTTGTAAAACAAAGGGCAAAGGAAAAGTTAAAAAAAATTGAATGGGAAAGATGTGGCAATTCCTTTGGGAATGAAATTGTGACTATTGTGAAAGAAATCTCTGATGTTAAGAGGTTAACTCCATGAGATGAGCTATTACATATAAAGGGAAACAATTTCTACAAAAGAGGTATGAATAACCCATATGCATCTGGGCTTGACTTGTGTGATTATTTTGCTCTCTCTCCCTTCCCCTCACAATCTTGCATCTTCCACAATGTATTGCAACACTCAATAGAAATCATCTTGCCACTCCCATTGCAACCAGGAACATGGCACCTGGAGCAGCTTTGGGCATGTGAACTGACACCTCTGAAACAGGAGGACGGCTACCTCTTCTCTAAACTCTGCAAAATATGAACAAGGAAAAGGTCTAAATGTCATTGAGTTCTCTTGCAAAAGGACAAAAAGCAGAGCTTCTCAGAATTTCCTACAGGGCACTCACGTAGTTAATTTAAACACATTCAAATTAACAGACTGTGTTGACTGAAGGGTGAATTTCTCTCTGTTTTGGATAAAAACTAATTTAAATGTGGTGGTATCAGACAGTGAGCACATTCCTACAATGAAGTAAACAAATGTTATTGCCTTCACTTAGAGAGTCTTGCCCAATTAGGTTGATTATAATGATGACAGAGATGTATCCTGAATGCACAAGAAAGTAGTAATGCACAGATTTGTTATGTAATATTTATAGACTCTGTGGTAAAACTTCAGATGAATTAAAATATACAGTCTTGTATTTCCATGGATGAAGGGAATGGGATCCACATGTTTGCTAAAAGTAAAAGGCAGAGCCAACAAATTCTCTGACATTTACATTGATAAGATTTTCTCTGAGAATTTGTAAACTCCTGATGTAAACTGCTATTTTAAACAACAGAGAAGCAGCTTGTCTCTGTCACCTGTAAGTTTAACCCCAAATTACAATTTGGTCTTTGCTTGACTTTAGAAACTGTCTCTATCATTCTCTCTTAAATGAATTGACTTAGGAAAGTATGTACTTTATGAAAATAACATGTTAGATTATATTCAGTCAGATTATTTTATTAGTGTACCCAAAGTATTGGTAAGCTGATTTACTCAGATATTGCCATGATGAAATATGGATTTTACCCTGTTTCTGTGACTTTGTGTGGGGGTCATTAACAAGGAAAGCACGATCTTTAAAACCGCTACTTATTTTAACAATAGAATCTGTATCATGACTTGATGAGCAAGTACAACATAATAGAAGAGTAATAGTTTTGCACAGTAAAGTGTTGGATGAAGGATTGAACCTCCCTGGACCCCAGTTTCCTCATGTAAAATGATAGAGTTGTTCTGTGTGATCTCGTAGGTTTTTTCTGCCCTAAACCATCTGTGATCTCTGATTACTAACACATTGGTGCTATGTGTGGTAGCCAGGTTGGAAGGACCCAACCTAGGAAAGCCAATCTGTGATAAACACTCGATTCAGTATGACAGTCATTTGTAGTTATTTGAAAACAAAAATAAGACACTCATCAAGAACAGGGATACAGTCAAGACTGAAGGAGGGATAAATTAAACAAAATTAAGAAAGACATATATTTATTTAAAATAATATATTCAATATTTCTTTAAAATAAATATTGCAACTTCTTTTGTATAATATGTTTTAGGGGAGATGGTTAATTTTTTAGGAAAATACCTCAGTAGGCCTCTTTAGGCATAAAAATTGAAAGTGCATGTGAACAGAAGAGTCAAGGGGGCCTCCATTCCAAACCCATGCCTGTCCCTCTACACAATCTAAAAATACAAGAAAGTAACCAGCACAAAGCACCACTTTAATAACATTTGGCTCAGTATCAAGCTCTCCTTTGCTGATGGCTGCACTCATTGATTTGTTGTCTTACATTCATGCATTTCTAACCTGTGGCTAAGTCACTAACAGACTGTATGGTAACCATACAATGATCTTGGTATCAATACAATTTGTCTGGTCATTTCTTTATTCATTAAACCACCATCTACAAATTGCCCAGTCACTGGGAATATAATGATGATTGTATATAAACTGTGTACTAGTAATGTTCAAAGTCTAGTACACTGGTTCTCAAATTTTAAATGCACACAAATTACTGGAGAACTTGATAAAATATACATTTCTGGAGACCTTCCCTAAGGGTTTTGATTTAGCAGGGAGGGTAGGAGCCAAGAAAAAATATATTTTTATCAGGCTTTTCAGGTGACTCTCCTACAGGTAATATGAAATTATCATTTTGAGAAATTCTGAACTAGTATATGTTCTCCCTTCTCCCTTACTGAAATCCACCAGCTTTCCTGGTTTCCAATCCTTTCCAAGGCTTACCTTCCATGCTATCTGCATTTATTCTGCCCAGGATCTTTCCAGCTCTGCCACTTGACTTGTGTGTACATCCCTTAAGCTGCCACAGATTGACCCTGATCATTACCATAAAAAGACACAAAGAGTAAATACCATATGGGTTTGGTTATGCACAAAGATGAAATGGATTACAGAACTTTTTTGAGATATATGCAACTAAACTTGTGACTCATCCCAGCAAACAGTGAAGTAGAGATTGGGTAGCAATCTGATGATTTGATCAGTGTCAGCAGTTTACCTATGTAAAATAAATCCTAATGTGTTACAGACACATTTTAGACTTGAACAGGCCTTTACAAAAATCCAAGCACATCTAATTGCTATCATTTTCTGTAGTCACTTTGCATATAAAGACACAACTAGTGTTTGATTAGGGGCCACTGCTCCACGACGATATATATCATATAGATAACAGAGAGATAATATAAACTCTATTATTTAAAAAAGCTATTATACCTAGATGTTTCATGAAACAAAAAGAAATTTTAAAAAGATATTTAATTAGCAAAGCTAAGCAAAGATGAGCTAATCAGGTTAAGCAGATTGATGCCTAGGTTTTGAATTAAATAATGAAACTATTTAATCCACATATCCACAAGTCTGTATTGAGCACTTTTGCAGAGGATTCATGTGTGCATGTATCTATATAAGCTATCACGTGGATACGAAAGCACAGCTGGAAAATAAATCAGAAAAAATTCTGATATTTGGGTATTGTGTTTGATTATTCCTTTCCACAATTGTAAAAAGCACATGAGAGTAAAATTTATGATCCCCATGCAATAGAAAAGCATAATCTTAAGTTAGGGAAATGATGGGACCAACTGCTGGTTTCTAAAATGTGGTGAGAATGTGTATTTAAAGAGGACCCTATCAGGCCTTTATTCTATAAAATAGCTAGACAAATAAATCTGAGGCATCTGAGGGTAATGGCATCTTGAGAGATAATGGATATTCAATCTGGGAGATGGGAAGGAGATAAAACCTTGGCTGGGGTATGCTAAAAAAAAAAAAATAGACTGGCTGTTAAACTGCTGGATAGACTAGTCCCTATAAATTTTCAAAAGAGTGCCCTGGATTTTATCCAGGAGAATATCGTGAATGAGATACACACTGCTAAAACTCTCCACAGTCCTTCAGAAATTGTAGGACAGGTTCATACGACACACACCTCATCCCTGGGGCCAATCACCCATAGTTCTTGGCAAAACACAATCTTTAATAATCTTAGAGACAACCCATGAAAAAGATGAAAAAATATTCAATTTTAATTCAATAATGAGGTAGATTCCTTATCTTGTCTACTATCAAATATTTTCCAAATGTTGTAAGAAAAATTAGTTGTAACCCCTATTAGCATTTTTGTTTGTTTGTAGTTGTTTTGGGAAGCCAAGAACTGAACCCATATGTGATGGCAAACTTAATCAAGAAATGTATGTGTTCTGACTGCTCCACCAACTGGTCATTTCCTAATCTCTCGCCCTCTCGTCAGGCCTCCGTATTCTCTGAGACACAACAATATTAAAATTAGGTTAATCAATCATCCTACAATATCCTGTAAATGTTCAAGTGAAAGGAAGAGTTGCATGCCTCTCAGTTTAAATTAAAAGCTAAAAATGGTTAAGCTTAGTGAGGAAGACGTGAAAATCTAGGCCTCTTGCACCAAATAGCGAAGTTGTGAATGCAAAGGAAAAGTTAGTTAAGGAAATTTAAATTGCTACTATTTGAGCACACACGATAAGAAAGCAAAATAGCCTTATTGCTGATATGAAGAATGTTTTAGTGGTCTGGATAAAAGATCAAACCAGCCATAACCCTCCCTTAAGCAAAAGCCTAGTTCAGAGCAAGGCCCTAATTCTCTGCCATTCTGTGAAGGCTGAGAGAGGTGAGGAAGCTGAAGAAGAAAACTTGGAAACTAGCAGAGGTTGAGTTTGTAAGGTCTCTGTGACATAGGAGTTATAGAAATAAGCTGTCTCCATACCATAAAAGTGCAAGGTGAAGCAGCAAGTGCTGATGTAGAAGCTCTAAAAAGTTATCTAGAAAATCTAGCTAAGATCATTCACAAATGTGGCTACACTAAGCAATAGCTTTTCAATGTAGACACAGCACCCTTATATTGGAAAGAGATATCATCCAGGACTTTCATAGCTTGAGAAGACAAGTCAATGACTGTCGTCAAAGCTTCAAAGAACAGGCTGATTTTCTTGTTAGGGGTTAATGCATTTGATGGCTTTAAGTTGAAGCCAATGCTCATTTACCACTTCAAAAATTCCAAGGCTATTAAGAATTGTGCTAAATCTACTCTGCCTGTGTTTTATAAATTCAACAACAAACCCTGGATGCACATTTGTTTACAGCATGGTGTACTGAATATTTTAAACCCACAGTTGTGACCTACTGATCAAAAAAAAGTTTCTTTTAAAATATTACTACTCATTGACAATCCACCTGGTTACCCAAGAGCTCTGATAGCAATGTACAAGGAGATTAATGTTGTTTTCATGCCTCCTAATATAATATTTATTCTACAGCCCATGGATCAAGGAATAATGTTAACTTTCAAGTCAGTAGCTAAGGAATACACTTCATAAGGCTAAAACTGCCACAGATACTGATTCCTGTGATGGATTTGGTCCAAGTAAATTGAAAACCTTCTGGAAAGGGTTCACCATTCTAGATGCCAATATGGACATTCTCGATTCATGGGAGGAGGTCAAAATATCAACATTAATAGGAGTTTGGAAGAAGTTGATTCCAGCCCTCATGGATCACTTTGAGGGGTTCAAGATCTCAGTGGAGTAAGTCACTGGCAATGTGGTAGAAATAGCAAGAGAACTAGAATTAGACGTGGAGCCTGAAGATGCAACTGAATTGCTGCAATCTTATGATGAAACTTTAATCAATGAGAATTCACTTTTCATGGATAAGCAAAGTGGTTTCTTGAGATGGAAACTACTTCAGGTGAAGATTCTGTGAACATTGTTGAAATGACAAGAAAGGATTTAGAATATTATAAAAACTTAATTGATAAAGCAGTGGCAGGGTTTGAGAGGATTAACTCTAGTTTTGAAAAATGTTCTACTGTAGATAAAATGCTAACAAATAGCATCGCAAGCTACAGAAAAATCTTTGGTGAAAGAAAAAGTCAATAGATGCAGCAAATTTTATGTTGTCTTATTTTAAGAAAATTCTATAGTTATGATAACCTTCAGTAAACACCATCTTGATTGGTCAGCAATCATCAACATTGAGACAAGACCCTCTACCAGCCAAAAGATTATGACTTGCTCAAGGGCCGTGTAATGATAGAATATTTTAGCAATGAAATATTTTTAAAGTAAGGTATATACATTTTTAGACACAATGCTATTGCACACTTATTAGACTCCAGTATAGTGTAAACATAACTTTTAAGTGCATTGGGAAACTGAAAATATTATGTGACTCAGTTTGTTGCAATATTTACTTTATTGCAGTGACCTGGAACCCAACCTGCAATATCTCCAAGTTATGCCTGCATTTCTTAATCTCTTGATTGTGGAATGGCCTTGTGACTTACTTTGTCTCAAAAGAATATGGTTGAAATGACAGTGTGATGACCTTATGCCTTATGATATCCTGCAGCCTTCCCTTCTTCCTCTTGGATTCCTGACTGCTGTTAGATTAAGTCGCAGTCAGTGCTTAAGAAATGAGAAACAAAATCAAGGCAATCTCAACTGCCCCAGCCAATGTCTTCCTAGACAGGCCTACAGGAAGGTGACCTGCAGAGATGTGAGAGAGCCCAGTCAAGATCAGCAGAGACTCTAGCTGACTTGTAGCCCATCACAAACACATAAGCAACCGTAGTGTATTAGTACATTCTCATGCTGCTATGAAGAAATACCTGAGACTGGGTAATTTATAAAGGAAGGGTTTAATTGACTCACAGTTCCACATGTTTGGAAAGGCCTCAGGAAACGTAAAAGCATAGCAGAAGGGGAATCAAACATGTCCTTCTTCACATTGCAAAAGGAAGGAGAAGTGCATAGTGTAGGGCAGAAACCATCAGAGCTCATGAAAACTCACTCACTTGAATGGCATGGGGGAACCACTCCAATGATCTAATCACCTCCCATGAGTTCCTTCCCCCCTCCCCCAACAGGTGGGGAATTACAATTTAGACCACAATTCACGATGAGATTTGTGTGGGGAAACAGAGCCAGACAACATCACTCTGCCCCTGGTCACTCCCAAATCTCATCTTTCTCATATTTGAGAGCACAATTATGCCTTCCGAACATTCCACAAAGTCTTAACTCATTTCAGCATTAACCTAGAAGTCCAAATTCATAGCCTCATCTGAGATGAGGCAAGGTCCTTCCATCTATCACCCTGTAAAATCAAAAGCAAGTTAGTTACTTCCAAGATATAATGGGGGTACAGGCATTGGATAAATGCACCCATTTCAAATGAGAGAAATTGGCCCAAAAAAAGGGGCTATAGGCCCCATTCAAGTCTGAAATCCAATAGGGCAACCATTAACCTTAAAGATACAAAAGATCTCCTTTGACTTCATGTCTCACATCCAGGTCATGCTGATGCAAGGGGTGGGCTCTCTTGGCCTTGGGCAGCTCTACCCCCATGGCTTCGCAGGGGATAGCCTCCCTCCCAGCTTCCTGCACAGGCTGGTATTGAGTGTCTACAGCTTTTCTGGGTGCATAATGCAAGCTATTGGTGGATCTACCATTTTGGGGCCTGGAAGAGAGTGACCTACTTCTTAAAGCTCCACTAGACAGTGTCCCAGTGGAGACTCTGTGTGGGACTTCCAACCCTACACTTCCCTTCCACACTGCCCTAGCAGAGGTTCGGCATGAGGGCTCTGCCCCACAGCAGACTTCTGCCTGGACATCCAGGCATTTCCATACATCCTCTGAAATCTAGGTGGAGGTTTCCAAACCTCAATTGTTGTCTTCTGCCTACCTGCAGGACCACATGGAAGCTGCCAAGACTTGCATGCTCTGAAGCAATGGCCTGAGCTATACCTTGGCCTCTTTTAGCCATGACTGGAGTGGCTGGGACAGAGGGCACCAAGTCCCAAAGGTGCACACAGCAGGGGGGCCCTGGACCTGGCCCAGAAAACCATTTTTCCCTCCTAGACCTCTGGGCCTATGATGAGAGGGGCTGTCACAAAGATATCTGACATGCCCTGGAGATGTTTTTTCCCATTGTCTTAGCTATTAACATTTGGCTCCTTGTTACTTATGCACATTTTTGCAGCAATTTCTCCTCAGAAAACGGGTTTTTTTTTCTACTGCATCATAAAAAGACAAATTTTCCAAACGTTTATGCTCTGTCACCTCTTGAATGGTTTGCTGCTTAGAAATTTCTTCTGCCAGATACCCTAAATAATCTCTTTCAAGTTCAAAATTCCACAGATCTCCAGGGTAAGGACAAAAAGCTGCCAGTCTCTTTGCTAACACGTAGCCAGAGTTACCTTTATTCCAGTTCCCAACAAATTTCTAATCTACATCTGAGACCACCTCAGCCTGGACTACATTGTTCATATCACTAACAACATTTTAGTCAAAGCCATTCAACAAGTCTCTAGAAAGTTCCAAACTTTCCCACATCTTTCTGTCTTCTACTGAGTCCTCCAAAGTATTCCAACCTCTGCCTGTTACCTAGTTCCAAAGTTGCTTCCATATTTTCAGGTATCCCTATAGCAGCACCCAATTCTTTGTGGTACCAATTTACTGTATTGGTCTATTCTCATGCAGCTATGAAGAAATACCTGAGACTGGGTAATTTATAAAGGAAAGAGGTTTAATTGGCTCACAGTTCCGCATGGTTGGAAAGGCCTCAGGAAACTTACAATCTGGTGGAAGGGGAATCAAACATGTCCTTTTTCACATGACAGCAGGAGAGAGAAGTGCAGAGCAAAGTGGGGAAAAGCCCCTTATAAAACCATCAGATCTCATGAGAACTTATTTACTATCATAAGAACAGCATAGGGGAACTGCCCCCATGATCTAATCACCTCCCACGAGTCCCCTCCCCTAACACGTGGGTATTACAATTCAGATTACAATTCAAGATGAGATTTGGGTGGGGACACAGAGCCAGACCATATCACCTAGTCTACTCTAAAAGAATCACCCAACTGACTCAAAAACTCCTAAGCAGTGATAAACACTTGTGTTATGCCATAAAGTTTTAGGTATTTTGTTAGGCAATAGCTCATTGATATTGTTGCTTATATTAAAAAATCAGGAAGTGAATGGAAGGAAACAAAGATATGGTTTTCTCTTTTCAAGAGGAAAAAATTTCTATGCTGTGTTTTCAGACTACTTATTATATTTGATGAGGGCCAGTGCTTATGTTCTGTTAGCTTTGGATATAAGAAATAACCATGACAAAAATGACAATAGCATTGAGAAATGACAAGCTAAGAATTCCAAAGAAATGTGGGTGGAGCTTATACAGATGGGAGAAACTTTTGCATGCCTAGTGATATTTTGTAAAAGGATTTTCAAATCTGTAATATACATTCGGGCTATGCATCTCATTATGCTATACATTTCATTAGGCTATAGGCTTCATTAGGCACTTGAATCAAGAATCCCATTACATACTCCAGACACACATCTCATTATGCCATGCATCTCATTAAGCTCCCAGCCAGGAACAGATGTAAAATAGATAAATTTCAGCAAGGCTTTGATTCCAGCCCACATGGCATTCTCATCAACAACCAAGCAAGGGTGGACCAAAAATTGGGTGATTTTTGAATGACACTTGACAAAGAGGAACCAGCTCAATCAGGCACTATTAAATAACAGGAGAAAAAAATAACTTGGTGTTACATTCCACTTTGCTGTCCACTCTGGGAATGTGTTTCTACTGTCAATCAGGAATCATCTATCAGTAAAAAGCCGGAGATGGGGTAGAAGAGGGCATGTGTCTGTAACACTGCAATCATCTGTCATGAGGCAGGCACTCAACAAAGGGTAACATCAATGTCACCTTGGGTTTGGCTCAACACAATTGTATCTGTTCTGTGTCCCTAGCTGTAATTCGTTGTTTGGCATCTTCAAGGATAGGTTCCCTGATGACGTTCCTGGTTAAGTAGTACTTTGGTCACAAATGATAAAAACCCAACTGACTAATTTAAGACTAGCATGTACTGAGGAGCCCAGAGATGTGGCAGATTTCAAACCTGACTTTATGCAAAGGCTGAAACATCCATAAGATACAAGTCTCCCTATCTTTCAGTTCTCCTTCGCTTTGTGTTGGCTTGATTCTTACACGTTTTCCCCATGAGATGGTTTCAGGAGGCGGCAAGCTTCCATCATCCTCACAGATATCAGTTCCAGTGAAAGATAATGTCTTCTAGGAAGAAATAATCAAATCCTAGGGGATGACTCTCACTGGATAATTGTGGGTAAAATAATTGTTCAGCCACCTATTTCTTTGTGTCACAGGGATGGAGTAACCTGAGTTGCCAGCTTTGCGTTGTATGCCCTCCCTAGATGTAGTCATGGATTAGAACTGAAAGGAGGGCTGGACAAACAGAGAATGCTCAGTAGACAAAAAGAGAGCTGGACATACAGAGAATGTTCAGTAGACAAAAATACCACATCTACTATGCCCGCTCCATCCTGAGAATACTCAGGTCTCATGCAATACATGTGCAGTCTGAGAACTTGGGGCTTCTTTCCTTGGTCACCAAGAAAATATTTGTCACTAATATTCAAATAAGTGATGTATTTTAAGCAATTAGGGGGCTAGATAAGTGCCTTGGATGTTTCTGGGGCTCTTGTGATGACACCAAATGTAAATATTGTCATTCTGTGGAAACTAGGCTAGACAGTAAACCACCAACAGATAGTCTAATTTCCATGTGCCAGCAAGTATTTTATTTCGAACGGCTAAAATATTTCATCTTACCACCAGCTTATGCTTGAATATCTTTAGAAAGGGTTAAATTAGGGAACATAAAAAACACAAAAAAACAGGAAAGATAATTGATTTAATTTCACACTCAGGTGCAAATGTTAAGTTGAATGCCTTCTTGAGAGTAAGTTTGGGTAGGAAAAGTAAAGGAGAGTCCTCAAGAATACCAGATATTTAATGGTAAAGGTAGAAGGGCAGGTTAGAAGACATGGAATAAAATGGAAGAAAAGAAGCATGGAGAAGGTCAGACAGAACTGAAGGCAAAATTCCTCAACTTTATGGTTTGCCTAGGGCTGTCCCCAGGTAGCACTCTGCAACTCTGAATAAATAAACATTTTCTCTAATCCGAAAGGATAGCAGTTTTGTTAGATAGGACTATAAAATGATGTCTAACCAGAACCAGTTATTAAATATTTTCACTGGACTTTTCTAGACAGTATTACTCTGAAAAGAGTGGGTATCAATACAGTCTTGACCTTCTGGGTCCTTGTGAAGTTCTTTGCCTGTGAAAATATTACAGTTTAAACATTCCCTCCACATTCCTTTGACATGAAGTGCTGTATCCACTGATTGCACAGAGTAGACAAAGTGGTTTCCTTTTCTAGCTTAGCGGGTTTTTTTCTTTTCTTTAAAAGATCATTTAGCAGGAAGATGTTAAAGTGGAAGAGAGGTTGGAGTAACTGTTATGGGTCAAATTCCAACTTCATGTCGTCATGGGCTCCCTCTGGTACCAAGTTTCACTGAAAACAAAGGCATGAACTACTTCTAATCTGCAGTTGATTTTTTTTACCCTAAGAACACCCTAGAATAGAAGAATTCAATACATTCATGGCCACAGAAGCGGTAAACTTCTCACATACTTAAAAAAACTCTCATCAAATCTTATTTATTAATAAATAATAAGCACAAGGACTAATGAAGTACAAATGATAAAAATTTTAAAATGATCGTTCTTTTCCTTTTGTTTGGTATGATTTGTCCTTGAGCTGTTTTGGTTTTACTCTTTCAATTAAAATGCTTGGGTTCTCATCACACCATTCCTGAATGCAAATATCAGTTGGTTTAGTATTTAGCTTCCTAGCTCTTTCTTGGCTCTTGGAAACATACCCTTATTCTCTGGTCCATTCTTCACCTACAGATAATTAAGAAAGATAATTTTTATGTAGTTAAAAAAATAGGACACATGCTCCTTATAGACATTTTACTACAGATTCAGAACCAGAAGCAAGCTATTCTCCCATTTTTTCTTATAAGTGCAGTTTTGAAAAATAGACTGAGTTGTAATTACAGGATTAAGGGTAAAAGTCAATTTGTTTGTCTGAGAGATTTGTTCCCCAAATTGTCCTGAATACAAGGACATGAAATCCTGAAAGTCTATGCATGGCATATCACCTCCTTACTTCCAAGTTTCTGGACAATTGGGTAGATGGGCTTTGCAATGGATGTTCATGATTGTAACAAGACAGCCCACGACTCCATTTCCAAGTAAGGCATAGGAGATGATTCTTTTGTTTTTCTCCTGCCATCTTCTTTATGCAGGAAAAAAGAGTAAAGGATAAAATTAACAATTATGCAGCCAGTAAATTTCAAGGTAATAGTGAGAAACAAAAGGGTCTTATCTGATTGTCCATCTCATGCCTTTCAGGAGAACCTATTAGCTTGGAACACAGTCACCTGGTGGTATATGCGGCACACACACACACACACACACACACACAAATATAATAGACTCTCTGGGTTCGGAGTCCCAGACCTATGCAATATCTTCACTCTTCAAAACAGTCCCAGGATGTCACTTTCCTGTCTCCATTTTGTTGTGAAGCCCCTGGATTTTATATTACATAAACTATAAATAATATTTAGACAATTAAAGCTAAAAGGATTTCTTCACTTGTTTAAGGTGGTAGCATATGTAGGCATTTAAAAAAAGGCATTCTGACCTTTGGGTGAACAGTAGAACTTAAAATGCTATTGTTAGTATGTGGCATGCGGAAAGCGTGATTTAAATGTAAATCTTTTATCTCTAAAGCCATAAAAGACTATGCCTTGGAGGTATGAGAAAATACAAGCTCTAATGTGGAGCATATAAAAAAAAATGAAAACATTTAGCACAGCACCAAGTCTGCTTTTCTGAACCTCATTTTTGCTCACAAAATACTTAGAGTAGATGGCATTTTATTTATGTTTAAAATGAACTGTTCTTTAACTGTTTAGTCTCTGGTTCTTTGGCCTGGTTCTAGAACTCAAGACATCAGTGCACCCTGCGAATGTGCCTTTCTCCTTCTCTTAACCTCCAAGCTCCTGATGTGCCTTTCAGCCTGTCCCATGGATGTCCCCATGGGTGGACCTGCCCCCTGAAAACTCTCCAGTCTGTCTCTCACCTCCGGGAGCTGCAGAGATAGCCAGGAAGGACGGTGTTAATGTTGAAGGTCATATCTCTATTTTCACATTCCTTTACTTGCCCTATACCTTTGAGAGAAAAGAAATAAAATCCTGCAATTATTTGGACCAAGCCTTAGGTAGGACTGGATTTATGACAGGTTTTGTATATGGGCCACAGATTGGACACAGTTGGAACTGAGGCTCTTGCCCAGATTTCACTCGCTATTTTCCATATGGCTTTGTTGGTGCTGATCATACCTTTTCCAGGACCAAATGCGCCCTCCCCTTTAGGAGCATCCTGCTGGTTCCTCATGTTTTCACCACCTGCTGGCTTATCTATGCTTGGCACCAGTTTCCCAAGCTTTTCTCCCTGCTACCACGTGTGGACCAGGCAGGAGTCTTTTCTCCCTGCTCCTGAAAGAAACCAAGGTCTTATTCAGCTCTGAGTCTGGTATTTGTTTCCCTTGGGGTCAAGTCCTCTGGGAGCTCTTTGATTTAAAAATCCTGTCTTTTGCATTCCCTACATGGGCATGTAACACTTACTAAGTTTGTTTAGTGAATGAATGAATGAATGTATTTCCCATGCTTTTGAATTTTAGATGTATTTCTTTAACCCTTTACATAACCTGAAGTAGGCATAAACTTTCAAATCATTTCCTGCTTCCTCTGTCTGGAATCCTCTTCTATCCTACACCATCTTCTAATCACTGCCACATCCCAGATTAGAAGTGGTTCCCTCTTGTAAACTCCTGCCACATCAGTGTGTTCCTTCTTAGCCCTAGTTCAATTTATTAAATGATGATGTCTGCAATTTAACGTGTGTTGTTCTCTCACCTGTACCGTGAGCCCATGAGAACTAAAGATCACATATCGTATTCTTCACTGTATTTACACCACGAAAACAATGCTTGATGTATAAAAGATATAATACTTTTATTAGATGAAAAATGAAGAATCAATAATTGATTTTCAAGGTGCATGTATGTTTGATTGTTTCCTAGTTTGCCTAATATATCTTCAGTTATTCCTTCAAAATCTTTTGAAATATTTCCCCAAATCTCTGCCGCTGGCTCTGACTGTCTTTCTCTGCTCTTTGTGCCTCAAGTTCTAACCCTTTATTTGGTTGCTATGCCCTGGCTTTCACACAGATAGATTCCAGGCAACTTCAATATATTCCTCACATATATTCTTGTCCACTCATAAAATTTTCTCCTGAATTCTATCTTCGTGAAAATGGAACATAGCCCAGAAGTTTTTTTTTTCCTAAGTATATACAATAACATAAATGCCAATTAGTTATCACTTTATATTTAAGACTATTAGCCCTTTGAAGTAGCCACTGCTATCCATCGGGCAGTTAAGGAAACTAATATGCAGCAGAGCAGCCACTGATTCACTCTGCACTGTACCAAGTGCTCTGTACCAAGGACGCTTAAGTCCAGTCATGGATGACCAGCCAAGGATGCTTGGGTCAGATGGCTACCGCTTTCAGCAATTTGTACCAAAAGCCATAAAAATGTCTATGTCTAATTACCCAATAATTCTCCTTTCAGGAATCTAGCCTAAGAAGATCATCATAAACTGAAATAAAATTTCACATATGAAAAAATTTTCCACTGTGCTGGGTTAGGTCCCAGGCAACACTGTTCACAATAGTGAAAAACATGGAATCAACCTAAATGCTTATAAATGGCAGACTGTATAAAGGAAATGTGGTACATATATACCATGGAATACTATGCAGCCATTTAAAAGAACAAGATCATATTTTCTGAAGGAATAGATGGAGCTGGAGGCCATTTTCCTTAGCAAACATACTCAGGAATGGGAAATTAAATACTGCATGTTTTCACTTGTAAGTGGGAGCTGGATGATGAGAAGCAATGGGCACAAAGTGGGGGAACAACAGACACTGGTGCCCATCAAAGAGAGGAGGAAGGGAGGTGGGAGAAGATGAGAAAAAAATAACTGATGGGTACTAGGCTTAGTACCTGGGTGACACAAACCCCATGACAGAAGTTTACCTACATGACAAACCTGCATATGTACCCCTGAACTTAAAATAAAAGTTAAAGATAAAATAAAATTTTAAAATAACAGAAAAAAGAATTTGGAAATAAACTAGAGATTAAATAAAGATATTATAGCAATATTAAATTTCCAAATGTTGAAAACTGTGCTGGTGTTATGTAAGAGAAAAGTCTTGCTTTTAGGACATATGCACTTAAGTGTTAAGGAGTAAAGGGACAATTTACTCTCAAATAGTTTAGGAAAAAAAATATTGTGTATGTGTGTGTATGCATAAGAAAAAGAGAAAGAAAAGGAGAGAAAAAGAGGATAATAAAGCAAATGAGTAAAAATATAAATGATTTGTAAATTTGAGTAAAAGTTATATGGAAGTTTCTTGTAATAAACTCACATTTTCTGAAAGCTTGAAATTATATCAAAATTAAAAAGTAACAAAACATACTCTTTGCTTTGTTATTTATAAAAGCAGGAATAAAATGAAAACAACTCACATGTTAAAAATAGAAAAAAGGCTAATTAAATTATGATATATCCACATGATGGAAAATAAAGAAGCCATTAAAATTATTTACAAAAATAATTATTAAAGAAATGGAAGGATGCTTAATTTATAGCATAAAAAGAGTTGAATAAAAATGGCAAATATGCAGTGTTAGTGATCCAAAAACAATAGAAATTGTTGATGGGATTATGGGTGAGTTTTATTTATTGTTATTTTGTTTTTATTACTGTTCCTTATTTTTGCATATTTAAAATACTAAGAATGTATTAACTATATAAAATTTTCAATATTTAGTCTTTTTTTCTGATTATTTGTTAAATAATAAAAAGTAATTGTGGGCCGGGCACCCTGGCTCATACCTGTAATCTCAGTACTTTGGGAGGCCGAGGCGGGTGAATTACCAGAAGTCAGGAGTTTGAGACCAGCCTGGCCAACATGGTGAAACCCCGTCTCTACTACAAACAAAAATTATCTGGGCATGGTGGCGTGAGCCTGTAGTTCCAGCTACTAGGGAGGCTGAGGCAGGAGAATCCCTTGAACGTGGGAGGCGGAGGTTGCAGTGAGCCAAGATCGTGCCACTGCACTCCAGCCTGGTGACAGAGTGAGACTCCATCTCAAATAATAATAATAATAATAATAATAATAATAATAATAACAATTGTGCACCTTGTCCCATGAAATATTTCTCTAGAAGGGTGAGATCAGGGCCCGATGATGTAATACAATCCTATGTCAGGATGTGTCAGTCAGCTTTTCAGATACGTTTCCACGCCCATGCTTTCCACTCTCATTGTAAACTTCCAGTGTGGGAAAGCACCATTTTGCTATCATGTTCTAATAGCTCAGAGTTGAATGCAGGAAGCTGCTTCTTGATAATCGAGGTGTTTTCCTTTCTGAGCCCTTGGCAGCATATCGAACATGGAGGCTTGGAGGCCAAGAAAACCTGAGTTTGGAAACTGACTCCTAACTAACCCTATGACCTTGAGGAAATTTCTAAAACTCTCCAAGCTTCAGTTTTCTCACTCCTAAGTTTGGAATGTTAGTACTTACCTTGTAGTGCAGCTGTAAAAATTAGATGGCAACATGCACGTCTGAGTGGTGTCCAGAGCCCCTCTAACATGTTAGCCATGGGTGTCGCTGTTGACATCATCTCGATTTTGTACATCCTGAGATGCCAACAGGGAATGCACTTATAATTCCCTCTAACTGATGAGGAAGAAATTAAAGCCTCAAGACCTGCACACACATCCTATGTTTTGATTCTTAGTTTTTGGTCATTAAAGAGAGCACAAAAGAGGACAAATTAGAATTATCATATTGATAACCTTGAGGTTTCAACAAGTCATATGGTTTCTTGAAATTCAAAACCACTCACCTAACTCTAAAGGAAGAGTGCTTCTATTCCTTTCTGATAAGTCAGGCCATAAAAACAATCCACAAAACCAACAAAGGTCTCTATTTCCTATAATGCCGCCTCATAGAGGAGTTACTTACTGACAATCTCTTCCTTTCATAATTTCAAGTTTTCATGGCACACAATTGCTTTCTCCAGAAGATTATACTTGAGTCTACCAAGTTTCCTGGCCAAAGCGGCACGTCCCTCCTGCTGAGTAAACTGAGATGTGGCAGACAGGGACCACAGGCAAGTGAGCAGAGGCTGAAGACCCCTTCCTCAACACCCCACCCAGCCAGCAGCATCATGCTGCTTCTCCTCCAGGGTCACCTGGGTGAGACTGAAAGAATCTGGAAAAGGTAAGAATTTAAAGACCAAAAATGTAAAAATTGCAAGACCTTTAACTTATTTCCATTTCTCTCTGCAAAAGAATACGATCAATTTGTAATGTTTCTTAAAGAAGAAATAGTGTAACCATTTGGCTTGCAGAAAAGTGCAAGAAATATTTAGTTTCCTAAGGAAGATGAGGTCCCTTCTTAGTTCTTTGTTTTTGTTTTTGTTTGTTTTTTTGTTTTTTGTTTCTTTTTTGTTCTTGTTTTTTTGAGAAGGTGTCTCACTCTGTTGCCCAGGCTGGAGTAGTACAGTGGCGTGATCTCAGCTCACTGCAACTTCCGCCTCCTGGATGCAAGCAATTCTCCTGCCTCAGCCTCCTGAGTAGCTGGGATTACAGGAACACACCACCAAATCCACCTAATTTTTGTATTTTTAGTAGTCATGGGGTTTCACCATGTTGGCCAGGCTGGTCTTGAACTCCTAACCTCAGGTGATTCACCTGCCTCGGCCTTCCAAAGTGCTGGGATTACAGGAGTGAGCCACCGCACCCGGCCCTAGTTTTTGTTGTTGTTGTTTATTTGTTTGTTTGAGGCAGAGTCCCACTCTGTCACCCAGCCTGGAGTGCACTGGGGCAATCTCGGCTCACTGCAACCTCTGCCTCCTGGGTTCAAGCAATTCTTGTGTCTCAGCCTCCCAAGTAGCTGGGATTTCAGGCACCCACAACCATGCCCAGCTAATTTTTGTATTTTTTGTAAAGACAAGGTTTCACCATGTTGGGCAGGCTGGTCTCAAACTCCTGACCTCAAGTGATCCACCTGCCTCAGCCTCCTAAAGTGCTGGGATTACAGATGGGAGCCACCATGCCCACCCTCTTATTGCCATCTACTGATAAGAAACCATCTTTTGTAAAATTTCCATGAAGTAGAATACTCTAGCGCAGATCCATCCAAAATTGTGTCTGGAAATCAAATCATTCTGTGATAGAAGCAGAGTGGCCAAATAGCACCAGTGGTCAGGACTGTGATAAGAATGCGGTTCGTGAATGCAGATCATAATCCCAGCTTCCAGGGTCTTTCTGCCTCACCGGAAACTCTGTTTTTCCTGGCATCTCAGGTTCACTCTGCAAGTTACTAGTTCCTGTCCTCTTATAGAGCTCAGATGACAGTCTATAAATTCCCCATAAATATTAGCTAACAGTAATGATGTGCTCTGCTTCTCCCCAAGGGCATTTGCATCTAAGAATAAATAAGCTTTCATGTTCCAAGAAAATGAAGCTGTAATGATAGAATAATCAGCACTGAGTCTGAGATGTAATATTATGTTTATTCATTCCACAAACTTTATTCTAGGTATTTACACAGGCTCCAAATCTCAAAGAACTATAGCATAGTGAGAGAAAGCTTATGATCTAGTCAGAAAGTATCTTACCTAGTGATAAAATATCCTATAACCATCTTTAGTACAGATATTTGCAGGGTTACACAAAAGAAGGTACCTGAGACGGGGAGATCAGCAATGCTTAAGGGTTATTAGCTGGCGCGGTGGCTAACACCTATAATTCCAGCACTTTGAGAGGACGAGGTGGGTGGATCACCTGAGGTCAGGAGTTCAAGACCAGCTTGGCCAATATGTGAAACCCCGTCTCTCCTAAAAACACAAAAATTAGCGGGGTGTGCTGGCATGTGCTTGTAGTCCCAGCTACTTGGGAGGCTGAGATAGGAGAATTGCTTGAACCCAGGAGGTGGAGGTTTCAGTGAGCCAAGATCATGCCACTGCACTCCAGCCTGGGCTACAGAGGGAGACTCAGTCTCAAAAAAAAAAAAAAAAAAAATCACAGGGCACTGTCACATTGGGAGCATTGTTAATTGCACATCTCCTGTGAGCATCATCACGGGCCTGCATCAGGTGTTATGTTTGTTTCACAGGTGATTATACAGGAGCACAGAGTGGGTTCTTGGCTTAGCCAAAGCAAAACAACCAGTCATGACGGAGCCGCTTTTGACACAAATCCATGCCGCTTCTAACTACTCAGTCAGGGCCCATTTTCCCGGACATATGGTGTGTTCAGCCCACCCTCTTCTAAACTCTGGTAGGTGTATATACACTCATGATGGGTTTCGGACTTCTTAGGAACAGCAACAATCAGTTTGGTTTAAATGACTCGAAAGTTTCAGGACAAATCTAAATAGAATCATTGTAATATGGACTAAGGCTTCTTTTATTTTTCTTCTGTAAAACAATGGGAAGTGGTAGTCAAAGAAGGAACACTGCATGGTTTCACTCTCCAACCCAACCCTTGTTCTGGAAAAAAAAAAAAAACACCCTGACTTCCTGGAAAATAAGTGATGTATTAGCCATACTTATAAATATAAATCAAAATGAAAATAAAAATAATATTGTTTTATTATTTCAATTTTAAAGAAAAAAATAGGTGAGGTCTAATTTTACCAAAACCCATGAAGCAAGATCATGAGGATACCTTCATTCTTTAAATTCTGCAAGAGTCCATTTATTTAGTTCTTTAACAAATACTTGAAGCCTACCATGTCCAGGTACAGGCACAGGACACCAGGGTTAGAAAGATTCATGCCATAAAGTTGTTGCGTTCGAGTAACTCAAATCCTGATGGCAGAGCATCCAGGGAAAAGTGAAACTCAAGTTCAGTGTAGTTAAGTAGTTAAGTTCTGTCAGGGAACATGGTGGTGAGTAGTCACCTGATCTAGACCTCGATACATGGATCAAAGTGGACCACCCAGGCAAGGAGGTGAAGCTGACACATGTGTAGCAGGTAGCCAGAGGCAGAGAGAGCAAAGAGCTGCTGGGCACAGGAGCTTCAAAGAATTGAGGGGAGGCATTAGGAGGGACAAAGCAGGACAGGAAACTGAGGCCAGTAACAAAAAGTTGCAACATCTGAACTTTGTGTTGAGATCCACTGAAAAGTTAAAAAGAGACATGCAGCATATCAGATTTTCAGGGTTTTTGTTTTGTTTTGTTTTGTTTTGTTTTTTGGGACAGACTCTCGCTCTGTCACCCAGGCTGAAGTGCAGTGGCGCTATCTTGTCTCACTGCAACCTCCGCCTCCCAGGTTCAAGTCATTCTCCTTCCTCAGCCTCACAAGTAGCTCTGGGATTACAGGTGCCCACCACCATGCCCAGCTAATTTTTTGTATTTTTAGTTGAGACAGGGTTTCACCATGTTGATCAGGCTGGTCTCAAACTCCTGACCTCAAGTGATCTGCCCACCTCGGCCTCCCAAAGTGCTGGGATTACAGGCGTGAGCCACTTTGCCCAGCCTAGATTTTCACTTTAGACAGATTACACAGCAGAGTTAGGGAGGACAACAAACAATGACACAGCTGATTGTAGTGGGAAGTGTTACCACACCCCTTTCTGTGGGTAGAAACTACAAGAGAAAAAGAGACAGTTCTACCTAGATAGAATCAGACCCTGCTATTAAGAAAATTGGTATGACTCAACCTAGATTGAACTAAAATTTACCTTCCCATTGTTGCAAAATTTAAAAAGTATTTCAAGTGAGAAAATACTGTGCAAACAAGATTGCTGCGAGATTGTTTTTAAAGAACAAACTCTTTTCCTGGTTTTGTTGAACGAGTATTCATTTATCTATCAAAAATGTCCTCAGATAATTACAAATGAGTATTACTTATTCATTAAAGCAGACTTGACAGTTCAGTGATCTTAAAATTATAAAAGTGCATTTTTTTTTTTAAAAAAAAGAACATTTCATTAATTTAGACTGGCTTCTCTCCAATTTGAGGATTTACTCTATCAGCTTTAACTGATTTATTCACAATGTGAGCAAGCAGTTTTGGAATTGTGTAATCAAAATCTAAATGGATCTTAATAGCCCCAAAGAATGAATGTGTCTGCTACAATGTGAGCAATTTATTCCTTTCACACCAGTAGATTATGGTTCAATGATTGTGAAATTCCAGATTATTTGTAGCAAAAACATTATATGAACAAAGTCATCTTTTAGATTTGCCTTTTTTGTTGGATTTTGTTTATTTTTGTTGGGTCTCCTCCATCAATAGTAAGACATTCATTTTTCAAATATTGGGCATGACTGTGTGCCAGACCCTGCTATTCATTGCAGGGACCTGGATGCGGAGGGCTTGGCTTCTGCTTTTAAAGGGATCACCATCTGGTGAGGGATACCACCATATAAACAAACCACTATTGAATGATGCAATCAATCCCTTAACAGGAGCTTACTTCAGGAGTTATGGGAACATAAAAGAGCAAGAACTTGACTGTCCAGAGAGTTTAGGGAAGGTTTCTCTGAGCAGAAGTTTCATTTGAGGTGATTTGAACAGCCTGGTGAAAAGATGTAGCAGATAAAAGGCATTTCAGGGGAAATAAGTGAGACCATGGAATAATGCTGGATGCATTACAGAAAGTATGATTAGTTGAGACTGGACAGAGATGTCTTATGTAGACAAGATATGGGGGGAAAGAATAAGAATGTATGTGAAACACCTTACAAGTGGCTTCACATTTCATAGTAGGGATCTTGAAGGCAGCTTTTAAAGCATCTATATATGAATTTTATTCAGGCCACTAATTTCTCTATTCTTGGCATGTTGTCTGTTTCTGTCCCCATCATTCCCAGAAGGTGTTAACATCCTTATCAAATGACGGCAGTGATAGATTCTGGAATATCCTGGAATGAAGCCTGGTGTCTGCCCTCACATAGCTTACAATATTATCAAATTGTGCTCAGCATATTTAAGTTATTTTTCAGTCCCCCAATGTGCCCACTCAGATAAGATGAAGTAAAACTTTTTTTTGTTCGTCTTTGTAGAGCTGAGGTCTTACTATGTTGTGAGACCAATCTGGGCAACATTCTGTTGGAGACCAATCTGGGCAACATTCTGAGACCCTGTCTGTACAAAACATAAAACAAATTGCCTGAGTGTATTAGTCTGTTCTCATACTGCTATAAAGAACTGCCTGAGACTGGGTAATTTACAGAGGAAAGAAGTTGAATTGATTCACCATTCCGCATGGCTGGGGAGGCCTCAGGAAACTACAATCATGGCAGAAGGGGAAGCACATACGTCTTACATGGTGGCAGGAGAGAAGCATGTGAAGGAAGAACAGTCAAACACTTATGAAACCATCAGATCTCATGAGGTCTCTCTATCAGGAGAACAGCATGGGGAAACTGCCCCCATGATCCAATCACCTCCTACCAGGTCCCTCCTTTGACACCATTTCATGGACCTGGCTCACGAAACCATTTTTCCCTCCTAGGTCTCTGGGCCTGTAATAGGAGGGGCTGCTGTGAAGGCCTCTGACATGCGCTGGAGACATTTTCCCCATTGTCTTGGCTATTAAAATTCAGCTCCTCATAACTTCAATTCCTTTCCAGAAAATGGGTTTTTATTTTCTACCACATGGTCAGGCTACAAATTTTCCAAACCTTTATGTTCCGCTTCCCTTTTAAACATAAGTTTCAATTTCAGATCATTTCTTTCAAGTTCAAAGTTTCACAGATCTCCAGGGCAGGGGCAAAATGCCACCAGCCTCTTTGCTAAAGTATAGCAAGAGTGACCTTTGCTCCAGTTCCCAATAAGTTCTTCATCTTCATCTGAGATCACCTCAGCCTGGAATTCATTGCTGTTATCATTGTTAGCATTTTGGTTAAAACCATTCAGTAAGTCTCCAGGAAGTTTCAAACTTTCTCACATCTTTCTGTCTTCTTCTGAGCCCTCCAAACTGTTGCAATCTCTGCCCATTACCCAATTCCAAAGTCATTTCTGGTATCTTTATAGCAGTGCCCCAAACTCCTGGTACCAATTTTCTGTATTAGTCCATTCTCACACTGCTATAAAGAACTGCATGAGACTGGGTAATTTAGAAAGCAAAGAGGTTGATTTGACTCACAGTTCCGAATAGCTGGGGAAACCTCAGGAAACTTACAATTGTGGCAGAAAGGAAACTGTCAAACACTTACAAAACCATCAGATCTCATAAGAACTCACTCACTATCAAGAAAACATCATGGGGGAACCACCCCCATGATCCAATCACCTCCCACCAGTTCCTTCCCTCAACGTGTGGAAATTATGGGGATTACAATTCTAAATGAAATTTGGGTGGGGACCCAGAGCCAGACCATATCATTGAGTGCGGTGGCATGTACCTGTAGTCCCAGCTACTCAGGAAGCTGAATTAGGAGGATCACTTGAGCCCAGGAAGTTAAGGCTGCAGTGAGCCATGATTGCACCAGCACACTGCAGCCTGGGTGACAGAGTGAGACCCTGTCTCAAGAAAAAAAAAAAAAAAGAAAAAGAAACTGAGATTTAATACCAATAATTTTAATCACAAAAAATGAGCATAATTAGAAATATGAGAAAATGAGGTGGAAAATGATATTCAAAATTGCACATATGTGTGTATGTGTGTGCCTGTGTATATGTGTGCATGCATATGAACATATGTATACACATGTGTGTACACTGTATTTACTTTCCCTTGCACCCAACTATTTAAGCAGAAGTAGGCTTTTTAAGGTGTGCTGTCTTTGGAGTAAGGTATTAACTACAAATATGCAAGGAAAAGCAGTATCAAAGTTGATTTAAATATTAAGAACAAAAATAACATGGGAAGACCCAGAGAAAAATGTTTATGTTATAATTCTAAGAATAAGGAATAATTCAGGCTGATGCAAGAGCTGTTTTCTGGCCATCTTATAAAGATATTTAAATCTTCTCTGTGAATAAAGAGAGAGGGAGAGAGAAAACAGAGAAGAGAGCCTAGTGTGACATTTCTGGAGTGGGATTTTTGCCCCTGAGGCTGTGTCTCCAGTTGTGGGATAAAAGAAGCCCCTGATATATTATGGGAGATCGTAGATTATAAATTTAGCCAGGGAAAGAAAACCTTCTTAGAAAAGCCACACCATTCTTAGAAAAGCCAAGCCCTTCTCCTGCAGGTAGGAGAAAATTGGCAGAGCAGACCTAACTGAAGAGACCGAAAGAGTTCCCGGTTTTTTTGTGGCCACAGAACAATATGAAAAAAGGAGGCAAAAGCTTTCTGTGCCCCCAAGAGCAATACAGAGAAATCTGGAAGACCATAGACTCGTTGAGGCTCATGGCGGGGCAAGAAGGAAGCAGTGTGAGAACCCACCGCAAGTGGCCACAGCAGGAGGGCACAGTGACAGCTGAGGCAACATAAGTAGGGAGTGATGACACAGGACTGGTCACTGCTCAGAGAGGCCATTGTGTTGAAAGATGCACACAGACCAATACAAGCCTGCCCCAAATCAGAAGGACTAGGAGAGAAGGGATACTGAATTGACTGAGGAGCTGCCCAAAAGTGTGCTCACTTTTAAACCAGAAGTGATTGAATTACCTTGATTTGCTAAAACTGTTATCTGCCACCAGTAGAAATGGGATCTTATGAGCTGAATTGACCTCAGTAATGTAGAAATAAAGTAAGTTTTATTTTGCACACCAGAGCTCATCACTGCCCAACTTATCTCCACATTACCTGTGTATCATCTTAAAAGAGGCAAGTGGGACACCCAATATTGTCTCCTCTAAACTAAGTGAAGTATCAAGAGGCTTAGTTGGTAAGAGTAAGATCAGCGCAGACAGCTATGCATTGGCATAGCAGGAAATGAATGAGTCCATTCTAGAATCAATCCAACAAGCTTGAGTTCATTGACCCTTTCCCGTAATTCTTTTCAAACTGGGTTAGCATCAGACTCTACTTTCAATTAATTATATTTTATGATAATGTATCAAAAGGAAAAATGACATTACCAACAAACAGGATCATGGGCATGGAGGACATTTTTAATAGCTGTAAGAAACAGTTACTGTCTCTCTTAACACTGACTTACACCAATGATGCTATTGAAGGTAGAAGTTCTACTTGATGGTCCAGTCATAGAAATCCTCTCTATCCAGGGTGGAAACATAAAATAAGAGGCCTTAAACCTCTTGGCTTCAGCTGATCCCCCTCCAATCCTGCCTTCCTGATAGGATGAAGACATTTAGGGGCTAGAGAAAATAGCCAATTGATTCCACATGTTGCCTCAGGGGCTGTGGGTAGAACAAGGTTATTTCATCTCAACTATCTGAAGAGTCCTCCAGAGATCTAATTTCCTAATGGCCACATCCATGGTCCCTCCCATTATGAGACATAAAACACTTTTGAAAAGGGTGTGGAGGAGACCAGTCCTGTCTCAAAAGACAAGCAAAATGTACAGTGATTTTGGAGGTGTGTTCACATCACACCTTTTATAATAAGCCCAGATATCAACAAATACCCTTTTGTATGGCACAAACTAACCTTGCTGCTCGAGGCCAAATGTGCCACACAGAAAAAATTATTCTCACACTTTAAATATCTAAGGTGTAAACCAATTGCCAGGGGAAAAAAAGGTGTCACGAAACCTTCTATTACTCTTAACCAGAAAGCAACCAGGCCAAGTGGTCAACTATAGAAAGATTTTTTTTTAATGTTTTCAATGCAGGCATTGTGTTTAACTGAAGAAAACAAAATTGATATGTACAAGTCAGGACCTAGAAACAAGTGTGTAATTACTAATTATACACTTAGGGGTTTATTCTCCCCTAGATACAGATGCCCAACTCCCACCAAAATTAATCTGAGTTGCATTCAAGTGTAGAGGGGAGAAGGGCTTCATGGCTGCTCTGCAGAAGTAATGAAATTCCCTTATAAGCCCATGTTGCCTCATAATAATACTCCAATATTGAACCTCAAGTTTGTTAAGTAGCAAAGACTCAATACAACTATTCACTGTGAAGCTTTCCAGGGAAAAGACCCCAGTGTGTATTGAATATTTCAGTATTTTCTCAGAAATGATTAGCTTTTTAATTACTTTAAGTAAGGGAAGGAAAATTCCTTTCATGATTATTCAGGTAAGGAGTGGAGTCAGGAAATGAGTAGAAACAGAATTTTACCAAATCCTTAATTTGGTCCTTTACTTTTCAACCACATAGAATCAAATATTTCTTAATGAAGAAAATAATGAAATAATATACTGGGAAGTGTATGAGGTGAAGAAATTGTTGCATGCTATTTACAATGGAGACTTGGAGAGTAGAAACAACGTAAAAAAAGAGAATAATGCTGTGTTTTTTTACACTTACACTTTATTGGTGGATTACTCTATTGGCCTATTGGAGCCTCTTAAAGAAAGGAACACGTTCTTGCATCAATGTTCATCAGGGATATTGGTCTAAAATTCTCTTTTTTTGTTGTGTCTCTGCCAGGCTTTGGTATCAGGATGATGCTGGCCTCATAAAATGAGTTAGGGAGGATTCCCTCTTTTTCTATTGATTGGAATAGTTTCAGAAGGAATGGTACCAGTTACTCCTTGTACCTCTGGTAGAATTCAGCTGTGAATCAGTCTGGTCCTGGACTTTTTTTGGTTGGTAAGCTATTAATTATTGCCTCAATTTCAGAGCCCGTTATTGGTCTACTCAGGGATTCAACTTCTTCCTGGTTTAGTCTTGGGAGGGTGTATGTGTCCAGTAATTTATCCATTTCTTCTAGATTTTCTAGTTTATTTGCACAGAGGTGTTTATAGTATTCTCTGATGGTAGTTTGTATTTCTGTGGGATCGGTGGTGATATCCCTCTATCATTTTTTATTGCTTCTATTTGATTCTTCTCTCTTTTCTTCTTTATTAGTCTTGCTAGTGGTCTATCAATTTTGTTGATCTTTTCAAAAAACCAGCTCTTGGATTCATGGAGTTTTTGAAGGATTTTTTGTGTCTCTATCTCCTTCAGTTCTGCTCTGATCTTAGTTATTTGTTGCCTTCTGCTAGCTTTTGAATGTGTTTCTTCTTGTTTCTCTACTTCTTTTAATTGTGATGTTAGGGTGTCAATGTTAGATCTTTCCTGCTTTCTCTTGTGGGCATTTAGTGCTATAATTTCCCTCTACACACTGCTTTAAATGTGTTCCAGAGATTCTGGTATATTGTGTCTTTGTTCTCATTGTGGCACATAGACACCATGGAATATTATGCAGCCATAAAAAAAGGATGAGTTCATGTCCTTTGTAGGGACATGGATGAAGCTGGAAACCATCATTCTCACCAAACTATAGCAAGGACAAAAAACCAAACACTGCATGTTCTCACTCATAGGTGGGAATTGAACAATGAGAACACTTGGACACAGGAAGGGGAACATCACACACTGGGGCCTGTTGTGGGGTGGGGGGAGTGGGGAGGGATAGCATTAGGAGATATACCTAATGTAAATGACGAGTTAATGGGTGGAGCACACCAATATGGCACATGTATACATATGTAACAAACCTGCACGTTGTGCACATGTACCCTAGAACTTAAAGTATAATAATTAAAAAAAGAGAAACGAGCATATTCTAATAACACATACTCAATGTTTGCTTACAAACACTTTTCTGTGTCAAACTTTTCCATTCACTGCAAGAAAGTAGTTTATAATGCATTCTAAAGAAGGCATGCTTACTTTTGCCTTTTATTTTTTTCTTTTGCTTTATTGATGTACACACTCTAAAAATTACCTTGGCTATCATGATTAAGCGAACTGCTGTTTAATTTTTTCTAATGTTTTACATATTCTTTATTAAATTTTCTTATTTTTATGGATTTAGGGGTACAAGTGGACTTTTGTTACCTGGGTGTATTGCATAGTAGTAAAATCTGGGCTTTCAGTGTACTCATCACCCAAATAGTGTACACTGTCCCCAACAGGTGGTATTTCATCCATCACCCCTGCAGCCTTCCCATGATTTGGAGTCTCCAATGTCTATTATTCCACTCTGTATGTCTGTGTGTGTCTATTGTTTAGCTCCCATGTATAAGTGAGAACATGTGGTTTTTTACTTTCTGCTTGAGTCACTTCACTAAGGAAAATGGTCTCCTGTTCTATCCATGTTGCTACAAAAGACATGATTTTATTCTTTTATATGGCTGAGTAGTATTCCATTATTGTGTGTGTGTGTGTGTGTGTGTGTGTGTGTATACATACACACGACATTTTTTAATCCAATCACCCACTGATGGACACATAGGTTGATTCCATGACTTCGCTATTGTGAATAGTGCTGTAAAAAAACATACACGTTCAGGTGTCTTTTTTATATAATGTTTTATTTGGGGTACATACCCAGTAGTGGGATTGCTGGATCAAATGGTAGTTTTATTTTTAGTTCTTTGAGAAAGTCTCTATACTGTTTTTCATAGAGGCTGCACTAATTAAGTTCCCACCAACAATGTATAAGTGTTCCCTTTTCTTCACATCCTCACTAATATCTGTTGTTTTTTGACTTTTTAATAATAGCTATTCTGACTGGCATAAGATGGTATCATTGTGGTTTTAATTTGCATTTCTCTGATTAGTGATTTTAAGTTGATGATGATTAGTGAGTTAATTTTTTTTCTTAGGTTTTTTGGCCACTTGTATGTCTTCTTTGGAAAAATCTCTGTTAATGTCCTTTGTCCACTATCTAATGGGGTTATTTGTTTTTCTCTTATTGAGTTGTTTGAGTTCCTTTTAGATTCTGGATATTAGAACTTTGTCAGATGCATCGTTTGAAAATATTTTCACCCATTCTGTAAATTGTCTACTCTGTTGATTATTTATTTTAATAGAAACTTGAATTGCCACTCACTGTACTTAAGCATATTTTAAGGTAATTATTTTTTGCTTTTAGGTTAATACTCATTGGTGAGAAATTGGAAAATACATAGAAAAATAAACCTGAGTCTTAAATTCTTCCACTCAGATTATCAGTGTTAATATTTTCTGTCTTCAACTATTTTGTATACTTTTATTTTTACAAAATTCAGATGCTGAATCTATAGAGTTTTGTATTGTACTTTTGGACATTAAATAGGCACTTTTATTATATGAAATAATCTGTTAAAGCATTATTCTAATTAATCTGATTATTGAAACATTATTTTAATTTATTTCACTAGCTGGGTCATTTGGGTTGTGTTTCTCCTTTTCTTTTGTGCTGGAAATGGGGTGGGATCTATATTCTTGTAATTCAATCTGTCTCCATAAAACAACAGCATACTTCTAAAAGTGAAATTCCCTAGCAGGTTGTTTTTATAGGTTCTTATTTTCTTTTCTTTTTTTTTTTAAAAAAAGCAGTGCAGGTCCATGATGAGATACTTAGTGAGAAGCAGGAACATGTCGAAAAGTCCGTTTCCTTCCCACCCTTGGGCTCCCAGTTCATTCCCAGAGACAACTCTCTTTCCAGGTTCTTACATGTATTTTCAGAAAAATGATGACATGAAGCTTTACTTTAAAGACTTTTTGTAGATTTGTACCAATTTCTTTAGCTCGTTTTTTGTCATCAGCAGTACCAAGAATGATGTACAGGTGGATGCAGAATTTAATGGCAATGGTACCTATTGTTTCCGCCAACCACACATAGATACTTTCATTTTCCAGTTCATTTGGCACTGCTCAGTTGCAGCACTGTAGACCTTGTATAGCTGATGGCCATAAAGACAATGAGGCCAATTCACAAGAAGCAGAACTAAGTAGAAGACAGAGCATTACACTGGCTTCACCTGAAACCCCAAACCAGGGGTGGTGTCGAGCCACTAAAGCCAGCAAAACCACTTTACTTTTTAAAAATTGATTTGAGTTTTGCCTTGTCTCTTATAACTGGAAGAAACACAGTAAGAGGCGACCTTTTTGTGTGTAACAACAACGTGTCAGCAGCAAAAGGGAGATCCCAGACGTCATCCCTGATGAATGCCAGGAGAAAATGCAGCTAGAGGGATGCTTTCAGAAGCCCTGCCCCTGTGAAATAATATACAGTGCTTAGCAGTGACTCGGAAACTGAAGCAACATATGATGCAAACATTATGCTGTGCACTATGTGTGTACGGATATTTGTGTACCCTGGAAAGCAGAGAAGCTCTAGCAAATACCCTACCTGGTGCAACCTCCAGGGTGAAACTGTTCAGCATGTATCCATTCAACTTAGCTCTATCTGGCTTCTTATTTTCATATAAGTTTTTGTTTTGATTTTATTTATTTATTGATTGATTTTTTTTGAGACAGAGTCTCGCTCTGTTACCCAGGCTGGAGTGCAATGGCGTGATCTTGGCTCACTGCAACCTCCGCCTCCCGGGCTCAAGCGATTCTCCTGCCTCAGCCTCCTGAGCAGCTGGGACTACAGGCGCCCACCACCATGCCCAGCTAATTTTTTGTATTTTTAGTAGAGACGGGGTTTCACCGTGTTAGCCAGGATGGTCTTGGTCTCCTGACCTCGTGATCCACCTGCCTCGGCCTCCCAAAATGCTGGGATTACAGGAGTGAGCCACTGCGCCTGGCCTGTTTTGATTTTAATTTACTTGAATTTGGGAGAGAAGATGGAGCAACTATTTTGCAATATTGAGCTCCAGAAACATTTAAATAGAATTTAAGCACAGCCTGCCTTACCAAGTGGGAAGTGTCCATCTCTATTGATCCTTTCTTGAAATTTGAAGTTGGAGGGCCCAGGACCAATCTAACACTCATTCATCTGAGGGTGAGATCTGCAGTGCTCATTCTAGGACTTTGCTAGGGCAGGCTAGTGGGGAGAATTAACTCAGCTAACAAAGACTTAACATATACAAACATGCTTACACACTCAAGTACATGCCCACATATATGTACTCTTATACACATGCACACAAATGCTCATACATTCACATTTACAAATATGCCAGCCTTGATAAATCAATAAGCAATCATAGTGATAACAGGTGCTCACTGTGGGAGAGAAAGAAAGAACTGGAACCCACCCATAAGCTTCCAATGTTGCATTTGAACTTGAGTTTATACTATCAAAGAAGGAAAATATGCTAGCATTTTGTCATCCCCTGACAATCATTATTTGTACAAATCCTCAAGTAATTTAGACTCATTAATGCTCAGACACCCATAATCTATTTGCTCTATTTAGTTGAGCTATTGAGTGAGGTCTAAAAATGCCCTCACCCTCCCACATTTCTGCTTTCTGTCTTCTTGATATGAATTGTAGGAGCAAAGTAAACAGAGGGCTCTGTTAGAATTTCCTTTTTTTACAAATGAGCCATAAAATTGTCCATTAATCAGTCCTGGCTCCCAGGGACCAGTTTGCATTGTGGAGGTTTCCTTTTCCTTTTCTGATCCCCGTTTTGTTGAAGAGATTACTCAAAAGAAAAAAGAAATCACACAGCAATAAGCCCCAGAGAATAGGCTTAAGAAAGCCAGCTTTTTTTTTCTTCTTCTTCTTATAAGCTGGCTTTGGCTGGAGTCAAATTCTCATCATTCGGCACCATTAAAAACTTTAACATTTACTCTGTTGGCTTTAGAAATCTTTTAAAATACAAAATATTCCTTCTTTTCTTCCCAGAGGGCACGGTGTTCCCATCTACTCAAACAAGTACTTGATGTAAGTCCTTTAGCACCATGTAAAGACCTCCTCAGGATCTCTGAGACCAACTTCCATAGGCACAGAAGTCAGGAAATACTGGGGAAATTTACTCTGAGGTTGGTATTTCAGGCCTCCCCTCATGTAATTGCTATACAAGGTGTCATTTCTGACAGTTTTTGCATTTATCTTGAGGGTGTTTCTTTTAAAAGACGGAAGGAGAAAATATATATCAAGCTTTGAGCTGTCTGAGAGGAGAGAGGTCCTGGGCTGCCCACCTTTCAGGCTGCAGCCTTCTCCTTGGGTGGCTGTTGCCTAGGACCAGCCCACCTACCTTCATTTTTCCCGTGAAGTAGATTTCGTACCTGCAGGAAGATTCCCCACAAATACATACACGGCACCAACATCATCAATACATAGGCGATTTTTAAATATATATAGTAAGATGTATATAGTATATATTTTAAAATATATATAGTAGTCATATATATATATATAGTCCATATATAGTAATCATATGTAAGTGCAGTAATAAAAGAGACAGCAAAAATTGGCTTTAATGGAATTGTAACCAAAGCACGGTCTGTGTTTAGTTTGGGACTGCTGGTCTCGTTGAACCCCTACTTTTCCTCCGTCTAGTTCTCCCTTTGTATTTTGCCCTTTATTTACATTCAGTGTAAAACTTCCATAAACTCTCTTAAGGGATTTCTTTATTTTTTCTTTATCTTTCTTTTTTAAAAAAAAAAAAAAAAAAAAGAAATGCTAAACTGTTTGTCTAACCTGGGGAGTTTGGCGGGGAAATGAAATAGCCAGTAAAGGTTTTTATTTCTAGAGGAGAGTCACCCTGAGGTTAACTTGGAAGCTAAACAGTTTTAAAAGTTTACCTCACAAAAGTAAAAGTGAAATGTTTTCGTGTCGAGTCCCCTGTGTGAAATATAGCTATTTCTCCTAGCAAGACCCCATTCTTGATCTGTGAGATGGCATCTAAGTTTTTAAATAAGCTAAGCATGACTAACCAGGAATTCCTCTTTCTCAGTCATGAACGTTGTTTAATTATCACCCTCAGTAAATGAAATGCATTGGTCTGAATTGATTAGTTGTTCCAGAAATCTTCTGAGGAAGTAGATGGGCTTCCTAATCATTCTATTTCTTAAGAGCTCCTCCAATAACATTGCACTTATGCACATAAAATTTTGGGATGCCTGGACTTGTATTTGATGTGACTCACTCACACCTAGAAAATCATTTCTCTCATTCAGAGACTTGCAGAAGTGTGAGTTCCTTGAATCATTGATTTGATTAGCACAAACATGTTGGATTTTGCTAACATACCTTAAGACTTTATTAGCCTACCTTATTTTATATGTCCTACAGGCTTTGGCAGTTTTGCACATTTAATTGAAATGCATTGGCTTCTATAAAAAAGAACTTGCTTAAATCAAAAAGGAATTACTCATAATCTCTCTAATATTAACATTTGGACGTTTGACAGTACCTGCTGCATCCCACGGTGTTGCATTTATGCAGCTCAGATCTGAGGTCTTGTCTGACTTAGTATTTGTTTCAGTCAAGCTGTGTGAAATCTCTTGGCTTTCGTGCATACAGACAAGCAAGTCTGCAGGGGTGTAGGGGGGCAAAATACTGTGGCCAGAGTGAGCCAAAAGAGACCTTCATTATGCGTATTTCCACTGGTGCCCGTGTCACCCAGGAAAACCATCCTGGAAAGGGAGTAAATGAAAGGCCTGCTCCACTGACAAGGGGGCTGCCTCTAGAAGAGAACCTGCCAAGTCAGCTCCCTCCATCTGCGCAGGCCCCACTGACTCATGTGGCTTCCTAAGTCACTTAACCCTGACTCACCTCTGGACTAGCCAACTACTGCTGAGATCCTCTGCAAGGCAAGTCACATTATCCTTTTTTGAAACAAATGATGCATTTTAGGACTAACACATGCGGGCCCTGGCCTCATTCTCTGGCACGATATTGGAAACCAAAAGCGATTCCTGCTAGGACAAGGTAGCCTACTAAAAGTAGGTGAAAATCTCAGATAATCCACATTCCCCATGTAGCCATTCTACTAATTCTTTCCTTACTGACCTTCACAGGAGAGAATAGGTTGTTCTTGGATAGGGATGCAGGGTTGTAAACATACTCATACTTCCCTCAGATGTGCAGAGGAAATGTGTTGCCTTCATTTCTCTGCTGATGTACTCATCTTTGTCACAAACCCATCCAAATGTTTGTCGAGATATTGAGAAGAACACCCTATGTAGAGTGCAAGTCAGCAATTTAAACTGTTTCCCTAGGGACCAGGATCAGTTTTTCAAGTTTCTTTTCATTCCCACAGCGCCTTTTAAAGATGGGGTTTGTGGATTTAGGGAAGGAAGCTGTCTATCACTTTACGGAGCGGAGACTAATGATGGGAGACGTCTGAAAAACTTATGGTCTGCTCCTCTGAGGCAAGGTTCTGAAGGTCATCCACTCCCTGTCCTTGGTGAATGGGTTATTGTTATTGCTATAGTTATTGAGTATAACACCAGTTGAGCTAGTGCATTATAACCCTAACCATTACAATGCAAGACTTTTGAAAACTTAACTGCACAAGAAGTGACTATCAACTATTAAAAATATTCCACTAAACTCACACCTTCACTTCTCCAAGCCAAGTGTCCCTTAGCCAGATACTAACATTGACTACTGACACTTCAATGACATCGGATAGGAGAGGAAGTTGTTAATATACCTTACTCTTGCAAATACACTGCTAGGGCTCATTCTAGGTCTTGCAGCGCAAGAGTCATTAACTTTTTCATAAATTCAGCTCTAGGTGGAATCTGAAAAGTAAATCCTTACAGACACCATTAAACATAGTATTATCTAAATCTAAAATGAGAAAATATTTATAATAAAGTGAAAATGATATCATACAGAATCTCCATTTTACAAATGCACATACATGAACACAGGTACACACACGAGTATATATACAAAAAAAAGTCAGAAAGAAAAGTCCCAAATGTTAATAAAGATTATTTCATAACGGCCCAGTTACTAGATGATTTTTATTTTCTATCGTGTACTTTCTTGTTTTATACATTCTCTTTTGCTATTGTGTATTTATTTTCCATCCAGAAAAAAAAAAACCTTGTTTTTAAAGATAAACTTTTATTTTAAAAATTGCTAATTAAATGGCTATATAAGTTCATTTTATAAGCATGAAGACAATGGTGATATGTAATAAGGATTTAACAGAAGTTTTCAACTGTTTTCCCAAAGAAGATTAACATTTTTTTTCCTACGTAAGTCCCAAACTTTAAAAAAACACATTTACTTTATTTTTGAGGTGGAGTCTCACTCTGTCACCCAGGCTGGAGTACAGTGGCGTGATCTCGGCTCACTGCAACCTCCGCCTCCCAGGTTCAAGCAATTCTCACGCCTCAGCCTCCCGTGTAGCTGTGATTACTGGCACATGCCACCATGCCCAGCTAATTTTTGTATTTTTTTTTAGTAGAGTCAGGGTTTCACTATGTTGGCCAGGCTGATCTTGAACTCCTGAGCTCGGGTGATTCACTCACTTTGGCCTCCCAAAGCATTGGGATTACATGCGTGAGCCACCACGCCTGGCCAAAAAATCCAATTTACTTTAAGACAATAGCTTTAATTATTTTTAATCACTTGAAAAAATACTCAAAAAACAGAGAGCTGCAAGATTCTCGCCTCTACGAGCAAAGTGAGACAACCAACTTGATTTGCCAGAATTCCTGCCAAAAGCAAGAAAACGTGATTATGCACTGAGTTAAATCAGGCACAATGATATTATTAGGGTTTTTTAAATGTTGAAAATTACTTGCAGATTTTCCTTTCCACCTTTACAGAGAACTTTAAATTTGGTGGTATCCCCTGAAAGTGTCTGTGATAAACTGTTCAATGAAAAAGCAGAATAGAAAATTGTGATTGCACCTCAATTTCTTTTTTTTTTAAGTTTTAGGGTACATGTGCACAATGTGCAGGTTAGTTACATATGTATACATGTGCCATGTTGGTGTGCTACACCCAATAACTCATCATTTAACATTAGATATATCTCCTAATGCTATCCCACCCTCCTCCCCCCATCCCACAACAGGCCCGGGTGTGTGATGTTCCCCTTCCTGTGTCCATGTGTTCTCATTGTTCAATTCCCACCTACGAGTGAGAACATGCAGTGTTTGCTTTTTTATCCTTGCGATAGTTTGCTGAGAATGATGGTTTCCAGCTTCATCCATGTCCCTACAAAGGACATGAACTCATCATTTTTTATGGCTGCATAGTATTCCATGATCGCACCTCAATTTCTATTATCAATTTGGAATGCATTTGGCTGTCCGTGGGGAACAGAAAACCCACTAAGCAGAACTGAGGACAAGCTCACAGGCATGCAGGTTTGTGTACTAACTCACTTAATCCTCACCACAACCCCAGGAGCATGTAGAATTACCACTGATGGCGAAAAGGAGGAACACAGAGTTTACGAACCACATCCAAAGATACACGGATATTAGATGGCAGATCTGGGATTCGAACCCAGCCATTGGACTCCAGGGTCTGACCCTTCTTAACCTCCGATGTTCTGTTTACAGAAAAGGGAGGGACTTCCCATAATATCCAGAAACAGATTCTTTATTACCTGGGTCTCTTCAATGGTTCTTGTACACTGGGGATTTGTGGGAAGCATCAGAAAACCAGAAGTCAGTGTGTTTGCATTTTTTTTTTAATTTAAAATGGGAGCCACTTGGGAGTTTTGCTAATGCAGCACTTTTTCCACCTTTCTGTCTGCAGCAAGGTTGAAAAGGCTTCTTCCTCACAGGAAATAATCCGCAAATGAAATCACGAGACACAGTTGCTCTCCTTGGTGAGCTGTTGGAAGGGCGGACAATTCCTGGTCCATCCATTACCATGTAAATAATTAAACACCCAGAGCCCACAGCGCAGGGTGGGCGGTCTGTGGCAGCAATTTGCTTTAAATATTGGTGAGCCTAAACTCGGTCAGTCATTAGCTCCTCCTAGTGGCTTTTTGGGCCTTCAATCAGGAGGCAGCTGAGGTGCTGCTGACTTTGAGGAACAAAATCCCTGATTGATGAGTAGCCTGAAGTTTCTTCCGAAGTGACAAGACCTTTCGTCACCTCTCAAGCCACAGGACTTGACTCCTCAGGGAAAGCTGCCCCGGCTCTAAGTACAAAATCTGATTTGGTCAACAAACTACTTTTACACAACCAGGGCAAAGCATGTTATCATCTATGTACGTGGCATTTATGATAACAATCAACACTGTATGTGTAATTCTGTCCAAAAATAGAGTCCAGGCCAGGTGCGGTGGCTCACGCCTGTAATCCCAGCACTTTGAGAGGCTGAGATGGGTGGATCACTTGAAGTCAGGAGTTCAAGAACAGCCTGGCCAACATGGTGAAACTCCGTCTCCACTAAAAATACAAAAATTAGCCAGGTGTTGCGGTGCACGCCTGTAATCCATGCTACTTGGGAGGCTGAGGCAGGAGAATTGCTTGAACCCGGGAGGCAGAGTTTCAGTGAGCTAAGATGGCTCCACTGCACTTCAGCCTGCACACCAAGGGTGAAACTCTGTCTCAAAAAAAATAAGTAAATAAAAATAGAGTCCAACCACAACTATTTTCTCTGTTAAAGATGAGTGGACACATGGATAACAAAAAAGACAACGCATTGAGAACTTAAATTTGGCTTTTAATTATGCTCTGCTCTTGCATGTGAATAAAGTCACATCTGCCAAACTAAAGTCTAATGATTTCAAATAAAGCAACAAGGCCACACCTGAAGAGAAAAAGAAAAAGTGGGAGAAAAGGCCAAGAAGCTGTCCAGCTTCCCCATCCTGCCCTACTACTCAAGTGCTCTGTGGAAAGGACTTCACATTGTTAATCAGCAGATCTCTTTCAGACTGATGCCACGTGTCACCATTCCCCAGACCTTTGATGGATTAGGTGAAGCTCAGTGTTTCAGTCTCAAAGGATATCTTGACAATAAAACTAAATAGAAGGAGCTGAGATGTCAACAGAGTCCCAAGTGTAGAGTAGGCATCATTCATAACTTAGAAGGACATTCGCTCTTGGACAAACCCAAATTAGAATAATCTACCTATAAGCTGGGTGCAGTGGCTCACACCTGTAATACCAGCATCTCCAGAGGCTGAGGTGGGAGGATCACTTGAAGCCAGGAGTCTGAGAATAATCTACTCATAGATAATCCAGAATAGTGACACAAAGACAAATGCAAATCACATTGAGAAAAAAATTCAGGTATCTACACGGCAAGTATAATCAAATAGGAAAAGTTCCAGCTCTCAAATTTGCTGCTGTAAGTATGATCGCATAGTTTGATACATGATCCATAATCTACTCAACACTGAGGAAATATACTATGAATTTTATTATTTATGCCACTAGGCATTAAAATTCCACCTTTTTTTTTTTTTTTTTTTTTTTTTTTTTACCCTGCCAGCATTGATTACAACACAAGGACACACACATACATACACACACTCTACTATGGAGCAGCTTTAGAGCTTTAAGAATAATTTGGGCTGCCTCGGAATACCAGAAGCCCTAGAAAACCAGCAACTACACTGGAAGATCTTGAATAACACGGGTGGTTGTCTGGAAAAAGCTACAGGCTCTGAAGTCAGGAATAAATCTAGGTTAGTATCTTGGCTCTACCCTTGAACAATGTTTCCCCTTAAGCATATCTGATGACATGTGTAAGCTCTAGTCTAAAAGAGTGCCACTAATACCTAATTCACAAATCTGCCCATGAGAATGGAATGATCCCATATATAAACTGCTTAACAGTTTATATATGGCACAAAGCAAGCTCCTCCAAATACTTAGTTTCCTTCTATTTTCCTCTCCTTGACAAGTACTTCTTTTGGTGAATCTCCAGGGGGTTAAGTGAGCATGGACACACTCCTGAGAATTTCAAAATTCTTGGGATTTTTTTTTTCCTCCTGACAGTCAGTGCTATTGGCTGGTTTGGAATCTCCTAGTGAAATTTTCTTTTTCTCAAATCTTGGAGTATTTTTGGACTTTATAGATCAGTGTCCTCCCAAAATGGCTCAGCCTGACCTACCCCCAGCCTGTCTCCAACAATCAGTCTGTGTTTTCTTGAAACCTGCGATTCTTTCCTGTTCCAACTACATGTTCTTATTCAATCATCCATTCATTCAACAAGTATTTACCATATGCCAATCCTGTACTGGGATACAAGGTGACTAAGACAGGCTTGGTTCCACCTTCAAGGAGATCATGTTCTTGCAGAAGACACAGATGAAAAGTAAGCGGGCACATAAATGCTTTAATTATAACTGATACTGTGGCAAGCGCTGCAATGGGGGCTCTAGTAGAGAACAGAGGTGTAAGTATCGGGGCAGTGGTTACCACCTGACATAGGACATCAAGGAAGCCTCCTTGAGGAGGGACGAGTTAGGCAGAGGTGAGCTGCATAGGGAGTGAGAGACCTCAGGCAGGAGGAACCCAGAGAGGCTGTTCAGGAGGACCTCTCGAATAAAAACTATTGGCAACAGGGCACTTTGTCTCCCTCCCCTCCCCTTCCCTTCCCTTTCTTTCCTTTCTTTCTTTCGTTTTCCTTTTGAGACAGAGTTTCACTGTCACTCAGGCTAGAGTACAGTGGTGCGATCTCAGCTCACTGTAACTTCCACCTCCCAGGTTCAAGTCATTCTCCTGTCTCACCCTCCCAAGCAGCTGGGATTACAGGCGCCCACCACCATGCCTGGCTAATTTTTGTATTTTTAATAGAGATGGTGGGGGGGTGGGGTTCACCATGTTGGCCGGGCTGGTCTGGAATGCCTGACCAGATTCTTGTTTCTAGATTCAACTCCATTCTTACAATCCTGAACTCCTAGCTGAGGATTTAATTGCATATATAATCTTAGGATAGATCTCTGCGACTTCCACCTTATTTATTTATTTATCTATTCATTTTAAATTTTCTGTCTATATGTCAAGAGGTCTACTTAATAAACTAGATTCCTTTCCTTTTAACTAAAAAAAATTAGAGAGGCGTGCTGCCTGGATCCCTGCCTCTTTGGCGTTGTGCTCTACTTTTTTATCTACATAGGATTTGTGTCAATTTGTTGGTCTTACAGATGCTCCTATTGTGGGGAGGAAACCATGGGCTGAACACAAGGGCTGCCTGACTTCCCAGTTTCACTCCAGGAGGCCCACGTCACACCAGCTTCCTCTTGATGCTGTAGACACAGTCACAAGGTGTCCGCATGTGTCTTCCTCACACCCATCCGCTGGGAAACAGGACTCTCCTTCCTGCTCTGCACGGTGGAAAATACGACCACAGGCAGTCGCTCCCTTGGAGATGGGTCCCACACTCCATGAAGGTCAGCACGGGCACAAGAGCTGTCTGGCTGCAGTGGCTGCCTGTTTTCAGCAGAGGTCTTCAGCCAGCATTTTCTCCTGCAGGGTGGCACTGAGCTTTCTTCCAACTGATGGCTCTGGAAGGCACCACAAGTTCTTTTTGGCGCATTTTCCACCTTCCTCCTCTCCTCCCACTCCCCTCTCTCTCTCCTCACCCCACACAGAGCCTGTGCTGATTGACTGCCATCGCCAGGCTTCTGTACCAGGGAATCAATCAAAAGAGACCTTCCCACGCGGAACAGCCGCCGCCCCTCCACCAGGCTGCTGCCTCTGACATTTCCTGCGTGCCTGGACTGAGCCTGTTTGGAAGGCTCCAGCCCCCTCCTATCAGTCTGGGCACTCAGGGCTCTGGCAGCAGCTGCCGCTTTGAATGCTGACACCCTGCCACGTCAACACTGGCCGGCCGATGTTCCTTCACACTCATCTGCTGAGCCCAAACTTCCCCTGCTGGCGGGCTCTCCCTGTTTGAATGGGCTCCCAGTCAGAAAGGGCTCCCTGAAACCTTAGCTCCTTGAAGCTCGCCCCTTGCAGCCTTCCGGCTAGAAGTTGTGGATGTTGAATCAGCTTAGTGATCCTTGGTTCACAAAAAAGAAATTCAGTTCAATGTGGCCTTTTCCAAATCCCCTCAAACAGCCTTCTGTGCAGATAGAGCCTGCTGGCCTTGGCATTGTCCTTCCAACTTGATTTTTCAGACTATCTTTCCTCTTTTCTGTGAGAATATCATGGGGCTCAAGGACCTGAAGGAATTGGTGCATGTATTTCATTTGAACTTTGCTGAAGCTTTTTAATTTTAAGCCAAGCGCTTCCTCTGCTGTCTAGAAAAAAAAAGAAAAGAAAATAATCCTTCTCTTGCTGTCTCTTTTGCCCACACAGATAGCCGCTTCTCATTTTTCTGGTTCCAATTTTCAGGTAGTTGTATACTAATTGCAACTAATTCTTGAATGTAGACTAATTAGGAAATACAGAAAACTACAATAAGGTAAATTTTAAAAACCTCCTTAGGCCGGGCGCGGTGGCTCATGCCTGTAATCCCAGCATGTTGGGAGGCCGAGAAGGATCACTTGGGGTCAGGAGTTCGAGAACAGCTGGCCAAAATGGTGAAACCCCGTCTCTACTAAAAACACAAAAATTACCTGGGCGTGGTGGCGGGCGCCTGTGATCCCAGCCACTCAGAAGGCTGAGGCAGGAGAATTGCTTGAATCCGGGAGGCGGAGGTTGCAGTGAGCCAAGATCACAACACCCCTGCACTCCAGCCTGGATGACAGAGACAGACTCCATCTCAAAAAATACATAAATAAATTTAAAAAAAAAAGAAAAATCCTTCGTATCTAAGGAGCAAGAGATAATAATGATTAACATGACAGGATATATCCTTACAGTTTAGTTCTCTGCATTATACATGCAAAGAATAAACACACATGGATGACTTTTCTATGTACAATAAAAGCACCATCACTTGACACATCTCAGAACCATTTCTGATTTAATATTTTATGAATCTTAAAGGTAGGATTACTCTTTGACCCACCAATTTCCCCCTAGAATGGAAAAGTACATCAAAGTGTATGTACTAGGTTGTTCATCGCCACCATTATCATATTAGCTCCAAATTAGGGACAATTTAAATTCCCAGCAATAAGAGATTGGTTAAATAGATTGTGGGATAACTGTGCAATGTAATACTATGAGAATATAAAAAATGGTGACATACATACATAAATAAATATATATACACAAACATGGGCATGGAACACTACTAATAAAAAGATCATAAATTAGTATGCATAATATGTTACATGTATGCATCTATCTCACTTCGGAAGATGCTATCCAAAATATTAATAATATTTATCTCTGACTGGGTGTTTTGTGAGTAATATATGACTTTAGGTTGTCTGATTATGTTAGAATTTTTATAATGAACACTTATGCTTGTGTAAAAAAGTTAATAGGAGAAAATATATTAGAGATGATTTTTCCATATCATTGTTTTTCTCAAAAACGACTATTAATGGTTTGCTACCACCATGTGTTTAGTTATTTCCCTATCTCAACTGCCTTATTGTATACTGAAGATGCGAGTGGGAGGGAATGAGCCTTAGAGACAAGAAGTACCTGACTAATTAGGAACAAGCCTGGACTAGAATCCAAGCCTCTATTTCAAAGGTCTAAATCCTATGCTGCTTTCCAGTTGTTATAAATATAGGAATCACTGATATATCCTACAAGTATGCTGGTGTACGTGTGCGTGTGTGTATGTAACACGTATATACACAATATTTTACCATATTATTTTTAAAGAGAGTTGAAGTTGGCTCGTAAAATGGTTATACTTTTCCAGTTCCCTATTGGTTTCCCTTTGAACTTGGAAACCATTTCCTACTTTAACCTCATCTCAATTTTCTCTACACCAGTTGTTCTCCAACTGAGGTCCCTGATTGGCAGCAGCAAAATCACATGGGAACTTGTGAGAAATGCAAATTCTGGGGCCTCACCCTAGCCCTGTGAAATCAGAAACACTGGAAAGAGGCCCACCACCTGTGTTTCAACAAGTCCTTCAGGTGATTCGGATGCTCAATTAGGTTTGAGACCCTCTGCTCCACGTAAACCAAAGCAGCAATGACAGCAGGCAAAACCAGCACAAAACAAAAACCAACAGAAAAACTACAGTGGCCTGTGTTTCTTATTACTTTCCTTCCTCAAGTTGCCTTCCCTTCTGCCTCCTCTACCCCTAAATTAACCTAGAAAAATGTGAAGAATGTGGATTCCAAGGTCAGAATGCCCGGGCTTAAATCTCAATTTCATCCCATATTAGCTGCATCACCTTAAATGAATTATTTAGCATTTTTGTAGCCATTTCCTCATCTATAAAATGAGGTGAAAATCACAGTACATACCTCCTGGCACTACCGTATCAGTGTGTTCTCATGATGCTATAAAAAACTGCCCAAGACTGGATAATTTATAAAGGAAAGAGGTTTAATTGATTCACAGTTCTACAGGACTGGGGAAGCCTCAGGAAACTTACAATCATTGCAGAAGGGGAAGCAAATATGTCCTTCTTCACATGACGGCAGGAAGAATTGCCAAGCAAAGGGAGAAAAGCCCCTTATAAAACCATCAGATCTCGTGATAACCCACTCATGATCACGGGAACAGCAGCATGGGGGAAACCACCCCCATGATTCAATTATCTCCCACCAGGTCCCTCCTATGACAGGTGGGGATTATGGGAACTAGAATTCAAGGTGAGAGTTGGGTGGGGACACAGCCAAATCATAACAACTACTAAACGTACAGATTTGAGTGTCTAGCTATGCTAAGTATATAAAGGTGTGTGTAAATTATCTTTATTTTGGCTCTGCCCCATCAGAAGCACTACATGCTCCTAGTGTCCCCATCCCTGATCACACTTACAGGTTCTGTGTTTAGTCTCCCAGGTTTCCTAGGTTGGTAAGAATCTTCTTATATTCCACGTGTATTAATGGATTACTAGTAGTTGTGGGTTGAATGGAAAGATTTTCAATGTCTAACCCCCAATTCCTGTGAATGTGACCTTATCAAAATTATTGCCTTTGCAGATATAATCAAGTTAAGGTGACGTTATACTGCATTATGGAGGCCCTAGTCCAATGGCTGATGTCCTTCTATAATGAGGGAAGTTTATACAGACACACACAAGAAGGCCATGTGAAGCAGAGGCTACGCTGCCAGAAGCCAAGGACAGTCAGGACTCTCAGTAACCACTAAAAGATAGGAAGAGGTGAGGAAGGATCTCTCTCCAGAGACTTCAGAGAGAGCACAGCCTTGCCAACACCTTGACTTTGGACTTCTGGCCTCCAGAACTATGAGGCAATACATTTCTGTCATTTTAAGCCACTCAATTTGTGGCAATTTGTTATAGCAAACCCAGGAAACTAATATGTAAGTAACTGGATATAGGAGTCCTATAGCTCACTGTATTGGTTCGTTATTGCATTGTTCTAAAGAACTACCTAAGACTGGTTAATTTATACAGAAAAGAGGCTTAACTGACTCACAGTTTCACAGAACTTACAGAAAGCATGGCTGGGGAGGACTCAAGAAACTTACCATCATGGTAGAAGGGAAGGAGAAGCAGGCACATCTTACTATGGTTAGAGCAGGAGGAGGAGAGCAAAGGGGAAGGTACTACATGGTTTTAAGCAACCAGATCTCATGAGCAACCACATCTCATAAGAACTCACTCACTATCACAAGAACAGCAAGGGGGAAATCCGCCCCCATGGTCTAATCACCTCTCACCAGGCTCCTACCCCAACATTCAGGGTTACAGTTTGACATGAGATTTGGGTGGAGACGCAGATCCAAACTATATCACTACTTACCTGGAAGATATGCTTTCAGTATTTTCAGCAATATGGAGAACAGTCATCGTGAGCCCTAAACTTGAAGTCAAAAGACCAATATCCAAATTTCAGCTCTAATACTTCCTAGATTTATAAATTTTTGTAGATTTCTAAACTCTCTGAACTTAATCTTCTCACATGTAAGATCACCAGATAAAATGCAGGACACACAGTTAAATATGAATTTCAGATAAACAGCAAGTAATTTTTAGGATAATTATGTCTCACACAAGTATGTCCCTTAAGACATAAAAATGTGTTTATCTATGGGAAACACAGTATTAACTAGAAATCCTGCATTTTTATTTGCTAAATCTGGAAACCCCACTCACATGAAAATATAGTTGATAATATCTGATTTGCACTCCTATTGCACAAATTAAAGGGAAAATTACATGTGAAAATGCTTGCCATGCTTTAAGTGTTCAATAAATGTATATAATGATAAATCTGCAGAAATGGATGATCTTTGAGAGACTCAAATAGAGAACATAAGCTATTTCATAGAGGAGCCCTCAGATACTACCATATGAATTTTCATAAGCATGATTTACTGGATTTAATTAGAAGAGGAATGTTATAGGTAGCTAGAGGTGAGAGCATGGTTAGCAGCTATATATATATTTATATGCAAATGTATAGTATTATACACACATAATATATGTTTATTATACATTACTTCTATTTATTTATTTATTTGACAGTAAAGTATGTGAAAAAACAATTATTAAAAAGCAGACACAAATACTCTGAAGAAACCAGTTTGGGGTCAGGTAGTATAGGGGGAAGCAACCTTATACAGCAAGAACTCCCAAGTACCTCATGGTTTCATCAATCATGGTATGGTGATTCATAACAATAGTTACAATTCTATGTCATTGGATAAAAATTAACTTGTGTCTGTTATGTTCTCTTTGTGATGGCAGGGCTGTGTGTAGCATTTCAGAAATATCTCTCCCCCAAACAAAAGTCTAAATAAGCTTAGGCATTAAAAGAATAATCTTCAGTCATCTAGACATTTCACTCCTCAGCAGATGAAACATTTGCATATTTTAAGAGTGGTCCTCGCTGAAGGTTTAATAAAATGTTGCAAGTTTCCAGTATTTCAGACAGTTGGGAAGCCCCTCAACTGGCAAGTGAAAGGTGGTTATTTGTTTTGCTTCCACAAATAACTGGTCTGTGAAAAGAGTTTTTAGGTCACTAATTTCAAGTCAAAACAAAATTACTGACTAATTCATTAACTAATACTTAGTGAAAAAAAGTGAGAACAATATAATATAAGGAAGAAAGGTCTCTTGAATATAAGTCTAATGGAGTCATATTTTTCCAATCTCTAAATGCCAGAATTCCATTCTAAATGTGGTGCCAATTTTTATGAACCTCATATTTGCAGACCCCTTCAATAGTTTCAACCATTGAATAAAAATGATATGGAAAATATGGTATCTTAAGAGCTTAGAAGAACAGAACATATGCATCCATAACCCCACTCATAATGGAATTTTATACTTGAATCCTGCATTTTCCAAACTTAATTGACAGCAGAAATATTTTCTTTTTATTTCAATGGATTCGTATTAATATGCAGTGGAACACATTTTGGGAAACAAAAGCCACAAGGCACCTGCCACTATTGTCTAACCATTGACCAACTTTTCAGTATTATCTATTGTCTCTGCTACGTAAACATCTTGAACTTGAACTGTATTGGAATACTTGCTATTAAGTTTTCTGAAGCAATAGGTCTTCAAAGTGAGGTATGCATAAGCGAAGGATTGCATAAGAATTTATTGAGGTATTAAATAAAATCAGACCTTCTGTTCCTATTTATCTAAAAAATAAAATAAATTCTACAAATATCTAATATGCAGATTGACACTAGTACATGCATATAGCTTGTCAATGATGTGTGCATCATGAGGGCCAATACTCAAAGTATTTTTTTCTGAAAAGGGTGTGCAATTAAAAGTAGATAGACCATTGTTCTAAAGATCCAAGGCTCTTTTTTGTTCATGCCTTTCTCGTTCTTCTAAGGTCTTTCCCTAGTTCTCTCAACACAGGGCAGCGCTAGTGGATGTCAATGCTGTTTCCATTGCCTTTTTTTTGTTTATTTGTAAATCTAGTCCACTAAACCATAAGTTCCTCAAAAGACCTTTTAATCCCTTTGAACTATTACAGTATTAGGCATTCAATAAGGTTTGTTGAATAAATGAACAAGTGAAAAAATGAGCGGCCAAACTTAGATGGTTAGTCTGAATCTCACATAAAGACAGGCTGAAATAGCAGATCACCTTTCTGCAATTTAGATCCCTTCTGCCAAATACACATCTTATCCAGGCAAATGTTCTTTCCCTTTCATTTGTCCAGTTTGTTTTTCAGAGATGATAGCTAGGCAATTCTCTTTGTAATGATTTCTATCTGTAAAACTTAGATAGATGAGAATACAGAAGATAATCACAGCTAGAAATCATAAGCTATGGGAACATGTAAAAATTGTAATTCTTTATTGAGGAAAAGGTAATTAACTGACAGATGCCTTGCCCTAATTATAACACTCTGTCAATTACTTGGCCCCATTTATCAAGATCTCCAACTTCTCCAGATCATTTTGCTGCTCAAATTAGTATGTGCAGGGATATTTTTTTTTATTCCCTTCATTAGACTAATGTGATTCTCCCCTTGGAAGTTCAGAAATGATAGTTGAGTCTGGTTTCACCACATAATACTTCTCAGAGCTCTTTCCCATGTCATGAAAGCCCTTGAGGCATCCCTTAAGATTATCTGTATCTGTATAGAACTGAATTTTTCCATGGATACTTTAATTATGTTGAGCCAAAAAATATTAAATTAAGATCATATCCAAGTGTTCAAAATAAAGACTGAATAAAAAGAAAGGTCTGCTGGAGAGATTTGTGTTAGAGGAAAGATTCACTACCAACCAGATCTACTGAGTAATGAAAAATAAAAAGCACGGCCCACATTTATTTAGGTCTTTCAAAATAGGATACATAAGTATAGAAGTGTTTATCTTTAAATTTGCCTGTAGGAAAAAGTAAATGCGTTTTCAAGGTCCTTTCAAACTCCTCAGCAATGAGAACACTGGCTATGCGTGAAGACTACTAAGGACACAGAAGATGCATAGTGGTGATTTATACATTTGTTTGCATTTTATATTGTGCTATGGAGTAAAGAGAGGAGGGCTAGTTCTGTCTTGAATTATGACTTAGGGAAGGCATTGAGTTGTGGGTTGGTGAAATCACCCCTAGAATACCACAGTCAAGTTGGGGCATCACAGCTCCAGAAAGAAGGCAGTAGATAAATTGGAGGGAGTTCAGAGACAAGCAAAGAGAATGATAAACATATTGGAAGACATGATTTATGTGGCAAGATAGATGTACCAGACAATACGTTCACAAGTGTGCTTGCCAGAGTGATGACTAAGGTGATAACATGATAATACTTGAAAAGCATGAACAACCAAGGAGCAGGAAGAGGACTGGAGTTCGAGGGGCTCATCGCTTGAAGAGATAAATAACGAAGGTTTTCAAGGATGGGAAAGGAAAGGCCAGTGAATATCAGGAAAAAACTATGCTCACAAAGAGCTTAATTAAACTGATTGGGCTTTTTCAAAAATTGATATTACATGATTGTCCTTAGATTTTTGTGATGTGCTAGAGAAACAAGGAAGGATATAGAGCCCCTGGGTTATAAGTGGAGGGTAAACCTACAATTACTATGTCTTCTCAGACCATAGGGTCTTTGCAGGGAACTTGCCAGCAAAGAAGGACTAACCAGGATTACTTCTTGTAATTATGTTGTTGGTGCCAAATTTTCCATAAACGACTAGGGATCCAGCACATAAAAACATCTGACAGTTTTATATAACACTCTTACAGGTATATAAAACAGTAGACATAAACATTTGAAGAAATATAAGGGATAAAGTGTCAGAATTCATAACCTTTTTAAGGTTGCTTGTTCCATAAAAATATGCTTGAATCTCTAGACCTCAGTTTCTTCTTCTGTAAAGTAAGTGCCTGAGATAAGATAATCTATAATTTCTTATTTAATTAGAAAAGGATACAACATAGTGTTTCTAAGTCACTCATCTTCTTTCAATAAGTACTAATGTTCAAAATGTAATGTAACCACATATTTCTTTCTCTCTTTCAGAAATCCTTATAATCCAGGGTTCAGCAAACTTTTTGTAAAGGGCTAGAAAGTAAATATGTTAGGCTGTGCATGCCATATGGTCTCTGTAATTCTCAATTCTGCTGTTTTAATGAGAAATCAACCATAGACAATGCATAAATGGATAGGTGTGGCTGCACTCCAATTAAACTTTATTTATGGATACAAATGTGAATTTTATATAATTATCATGGATTATAAAAATTACTTTTCTTTTGATATTTTCCCTAACCATTTAAAACTATAAAACCATATTTTTAGCTCAAGAGTACCACAGAAACAAGCAGTGGGTAACCTAATCAAATTGCTAAGTAGTGGTTTTCATTTTATTTCCGATCAGCATTATTTATTACAGAACTAAACAACTTTTGACTCTAAAATTGGCATTTTAAGATCTCTGGATAAAAGGAAGCCAGGGAGAAAAAGTCCTTCAGCTACAATGCACTGTCAGAAATTTATGAAAAGCAATAATGATGACCCTGGTGATAACGAGAAAAAAGTCATTACTATATGGAATTATCCTGGGGCCTCTGTAAATTATCAACTATGTTGGCTTCACCAAAATGATCAGGTAGACTTCCCCAAAAAGAAGGAACAAGGGGAATCAAAAATGAAAATGTATTCTATGCTTCTCTTTTTCCAGGTTTCCCTAAAAGGATTTTAAAAATCCTCCTTCTGTGCTGTAGAAGAAAAATAGAAAATAGAAATTCTTCCTAGCCACCTAGGCCTTCTTTTCAGATGTTTAAGTCATTCAGGGATCCTTTCTGTAGGTTAGACAATCAGCTGACAGGAAATGGGTATTTGCTTTTGCTTTTGAGTCAATCGGATATAAATTAAATATGACTAAAATATGAAAATTAAAGCAATTAAAGTTAAAATCACAATTAGGATTAATTAGGTATTCCTATAAATCAGAATGTCCATCAAAATGTACAGTATGAGCACTCTAAAAATAAGTTACAAACCAAAAGGGGAATTATTGTCTTCAAATTGATGCCTCCAGCTCAGATGGCAACTCATCAGTGCCGCAGCCTAAATACTTATCCCAGTTTGTCTGGGAGAGAAAGGAACGGTTTTGGTTCCTGATGCTGTCAATTCACTTGAGTAAAAAGGCATACAAAGGAATACATGTATATATTTGCAATTAAATTAAAATTATTGTCTCTTTCAGCTTTATACAGCTGAGTAAAAATAAGTTGGGACTTCACAACTGTGACTTTCACTCAGATTTATAGGAACCATTTTATGTTTATCAATGACTTCTAATAGGTTTACAGCATCAAAACTGGCAATGTTTTAAAAAGTCAATAAATAGCTGCATTATAACTTTGAACGTTTATGTCACACAAAGGTAACAAATTCACTTCTTTTGGGAAAAAATATTTCAGAGCACATGCAGAAAGGAAAAAAGGTAAAGAAATGTACCCAGCCTTTAACGGTTATAAGGCCAGGTGAATTACTACCATTTTCTAAATCACATGAAGCAATGCAAATTTATAATAGAAGAATATTGTCTTTGAAAAATGAATTGCAGATTTTGATCACTGCCACTGCTTTAACCGCCACAGATAGCAAGTAGTCAAATAAGAAAATACTGTATTGTCGATTCTAGCAGAAAATGCATACTAATTTCAATAAATTTATATGGACTATGAAATAAAAATATATTAGCTACCAGATCTCCAGGAAAATAAAACTGGAAAATACATAAATGTGAAAACACACTGAAGTTTCAGATAAAATGGAATTGGTTGACTCGTTATGTATTAGAACAGTGACACAACAAGAAAGTGCTCAAAAAAGTGGGCATCCAGAAAGGAAGGAGGGAAGACCATTGAACAATATAAACTTTAGGATCTCCTGCTCCACTTCTAAATATTCAGAGACAGGCTTCATAAAAATTGTTGTAAAAATGAAGCTGAGTCTAATGTTTACAGTCATGGACTTAGCAGCCTGGATTTAAACTCAAGCTCTGCTACTCAGCAGCAGTATGTTCCTGGGCAAGTACTTAACCTCTCTGTGCCTTAGTTTCTTCTTCTGTAAATGCAACTCGTACCTACCTCATAAGGTTATAATGAGGAGTCACTGAGTTAACTTTTGTAAAATGCCTTGTTTAGCTTTCACTTTCCATCAAACAAGTGTTTGATTGTGAAATAAAAGTCTTTGTGACTTTCATTACTTCTTTTCTGTTTAGGAGCCAAGTCCTCCAGCTGATTACAGAAGTCCTTGATTCTCACCTTGAATCCCTCCAAAGGCCAGTCCAGTCCTCGCCCATTTCCTCATTCAGTAACTCCTTCCCTTTCCTCTGATCAAATCTTGCTTTTCCAAACTCATTCTTTCAGCTCATAAAATCTGATAAGCAACTAATCATAGCTAAAATTTTTGATGTGTGAACTATGCTCTGGATACAATGCCAAGTTCTTTTCATATATCAATTAATTTAATTTAATTTAATTTAAACCTGTGGGCTAAGGAGTCTTCACAATCTTACAGTAGAGGGAAGTAAGACTCAAAATGGTAAATACATTTTACAAGATCATACAACCAGCAAATGACAGGCACGGGGACTGAAAAAAGGCCACAGTACCAGGGCTGTGCTCTCTTTCACAGTGCATTGCCACATTCCCTCCACTGCAAATCTAATCGGGAGCCAGTGTGGAAATACTCTCTGTTCTGGGTACATGAATGTATTTTAACAAAAACCTCTGCAGACAAAACCTAAATTCAGAATTTCAATTTCTAACAAACTACTAGGGAAGTGTTAGGGAATTACAGACACTGCTCAGATTATCTTCTCTCATGTGGTTGTACACATCATTTCTTCTGCAAAGCTTATAGACTTTTATAAGAACTAGGATAAATTTGTTACAGGGCAGCAACCATGAAGGGTGTTCTTGTTTCTTTCTTAATGGAAACAAGGTCTCTTCCAACCCTAAACCCCATAAAAAAAAGTATTAAGGCTCCAAAAATAATGGGCAGTGGCCTCATTCCTCTCTCCCTTCCTCACCCTTTCCCCATTTTTAACCTTGGAATCTAGATTTTAAAAAATGGACCTATTATGTTATTTCCTCCCAGGTGAAATAGACAAATATAAATGCACAGTTAGCTATGCATTTCTTCACTGAATATCTTCCTGATAGTTGTTTAGCTTCATCGGAAGGAAATAAAATCATTACTTATTTCTGGAGGATTCTGTGTTATTGGATCACCCTTCACAAGGAGAAAAAATAAATGTCATGCTTTTGAGGTAGGAAGCAGCAAGTTGATGAGGGGAAGAGGGACTCCAGTTAGCAAAGATGGATGAGAGAATACGTTTAGGAAGTCGAGCGAGTGACTGAGTCATCAACATACTTCAGTTGTGACCATTTTTCTAGTCTTTGCATTTTCAGATTCTGAAGTGTTAGTTCCTTAAGTCTTCTCAGTGTCACTGTATGCTGTAAAATCCTACAGCTTATAAATTCAGTTTCAATTTGGAAACAAATTCTCAAGCATAAGCTTTTGAAAGGGAAAGTTAAAATACAAAATTAGAGAAATACTTATTACCCTCCTCCTCCCTGACCAAGATGCTGACCTGCAAAGGCCGCTCAGTACAAGTCACCATATACATAGGCACCCACCTGGCCCGGTTGTGTCTTTCTACATTACTAATCATTCATTTGCTTGTAATTCATCATAGTGTGTTTAATTTTAAAATTAATTCCCCAGCTAATTTTAAGATTTATGGCTGAGTCTTTGCCTCAAAAGCTGACTACATTATGAAAAACACTCAATTAAAAAATAATTAATCTGGTGTCTTAAACTATCTTCTCATTGAATTTAGATGGGCACATTATCAGTCCCATACACTGCATGTAATTTTTGAATACATTGAAAGCAAAAAAAAGGCAAGCAATCATTTTAAATTTCCATTAGGTCATAGTCTCAAGGGGCCAAACATGTCTTCGATTCTGGAAGAAAAATTGCCCCTACCAGAAGGAAGCTGAAGAAAGGAATTCCAAGATTTAAGAGTTTTCAATACACTGCATCTCATTTAACTGTTATGCATGGTCTCTGGGGAAGGTATTGTCAACTACATTTTATGAGTAGACAAGGAAACCCAGGCACAGAACTGTCATACAGTTTGCCCAAGGACTATACGCAACTGTAGAGACCATGATTCCCTCTCCGGCCACTCTTCTTGTCCTATGTCACACTCACAGTCTCATTTCAGGGGTCCCAGGAACACATGAAGCTCTTTCTAACTTAGAGACTGTGCGCTGTTCACTTATCTTTGCCAGATTCTTCTCCTGGTTCCTTCTCATACTTCAGGTCTCAGCGTAGATCTCTTAAGGCCTTCCATGTCTACTCTATCTGAAAATAGAGCTCCCTTTCTATCTGGTCTCAGCGTGTTGTTTGCTTCACAGCAGTTGACTTTAGAAAACATGTATTTGTTCAGTTTTGTCGTTTTTTTTTTTTTTTTTTTTTTTGCCTTGCTCCTTCACCTACCCATTTAAGTGTAAACTTCAAGAGGGTGGTTTTCAGGTTCTTTTTGTGCACCCAGCATCTGGAATGGCCACTAATACATCACTACAGGTCCCCAGTAAGTGTTTTTCAATGGATAAAAGAAAGGAAAAATGAGTGGGCAGATAGGAAGGAGGACTGAGTCCAAATTCGGTCTGGCTGTGGGATGTTAGCTTTTGTATAGCTTTGTGGTCTAGGTGGACACACCAGCTGGGATCCCTTGCAGCAGATAGAAAACTCTGCCATGAGGAGTGAGAGATATGTGATCTCACCAGGGACAAAATCAGCAGCAAGGGTTGAAGAGTTAAGTCCAAGGACCCGCTGTCAGTCAGTGCTTCATCTGAAGAACTGCTCTAGGTTCAGGGAGGCCCCGTGCCCACCAGCAGGAGCACATTGGACCTCTGAGGCCCTGTCCAGTCAATGACCTGCTGGCCTCATTATGAAGTTCAACCTTCATCTTTGTACTATTTCTTTTTCTTGAAGAGTTTTCTTTATTTATTCCCTTTCATTCTTCTCTTTATTGCTGTGTTTTCAAAGCATTTGTATTTTCCAATCGTCTTATTCTAAATTATATTAAATTTAGTATCATTTCAGCCCATCATGCCTTATTATTCTTTTTGATATTCTAGTTGGTATTTTTTATTGAAAAAAAAAGGATTTGGAACCTTTATTTTGCTTCTACAAGCTACTTGTTTGGATTAGTCAGTTCAGGCTGCCATAACCCAATACCATAGACTGGATGGCTTAAACAACGGAAATTATTTCCCACGATTCTGGAACCTGGAAGTCTGAAATCAGAGCGCTAGCATGGTTGGCTTCTGGTGAGGGCCCTCTTGCTGGCTTGCAGACAGCTGCCTTCTCAGTAAGTGTTCGCATGGTGAGGAGAGAGACAGAGAAACAAAGATAGCAAAGTCTCTGGTATGTCTCTTTTTTGTTTTATTTTATTTTATTTTTTTTGAGATGGAGTCTCGCTCTGTTGCCCAGGCTGGATGCAGTGGCAGAATCTTGGCTCACTGCAACCTCTGCCTCTGCCTCCCAGTTTCAAGTGACTCTCCTGCCTCAGCCTCCCAAGTAGCTGGGACTACAGGTGCATGCCACCATGCCCAGCTACATTTTTTTTTTTTTGTATTTTTAGTAGAGACAGGGTTTCACCACATTGGCCAGGCTAGTTTCAAACTCCTGACCTCAGATGACCTGCCTGCCTCAGCCTCCCAAAATGCTGGGATTACAGGCATGAGCCACTGTGCTCAGCCAGGTATGTCTTCTTATAATGGTACTAATTATTCCATTAGGAAGTTCCCCCACATGACCTTTTCTACACCTATTTACCTCCCAAAGGCCCCATCACATAGGGAGTTAGGGCTTCAACATACATATTTGGGGATGGGGAGCACAATTTAGTCCATAGCACTAACTATTTTATGGCCATCTTTCTGTTTTTTCATTTCTTTCATCTTTTTTTTTTTTTTTTTTGCTTTGTAGTATTTACTCATTAGTATAGAATCTCATTTAAACCTTTTTGTCTCCTAGAAGTGGCTACTTCATTTTTCATTTTCAGCTTTATTTTAACTATTTAATTTTATTCCTAAGTTTTTATTTCTATTGTATAATTATATCATTTAATTTTTTAAAATTTCTGTTTTACAATTACATGATTTGCTATGTCTTATTGCTTTCTCTTTGTGATTGAGATTCTGGGACTGTATAGATGGAAGCTCTGATGACAGTTCTTTTTCTGAGGAACAGGGATCAGTTCTTTTTCCACCTCCAGCTGATCATTTATCATCTTAGATTCCACATTCCCTCATCCTAGAGCAGTAAGCAAAAGATCTCCACCCTCCCTCTTTCTCTACATCTGCTAACTTGAGGGAGATACATCTGAGTGACTGGAAGAAGATTACCACCTCACATCATCAGCCCTCCACACCGTCTGTGAAGAAAAGCATGATGCATGATACCCGAGCTCTGCTATGCAGCCACCATGCCCCACAGAGGTCATGACCACAGGACTTACTCTGCGAAGAGGAAGCAGCAGGGTAAGATAATCCATCTGGGGAGGGATCCTCCATGCCGTCTTTGTTGGGGACTTCTTGCATGACCTGTCTCCCCTTTTGAGGATTGCCCACTCAGTGCCCTGAACATAGAATATTCCCTTTTAATGGAAGCTAGGTGCCAAGTGACGACTTGGCACCACATTCTTCTTCCTTATTAGGAGAAATCTTTTCCTTATTCTGGGTGCACAGTGAACTTCCTTGTATTGCTTTGGCATATGCATTGTATGGTACCTGGCCAGTGCCACCAGTATATCTGCCCCCATAGGAAGAAAACAGAGTCCCTCTGCTGCAGCATGAGAGGGGTGTATGCAATCCATCACTCTGCATCAGCTATTGGGATGAACCCACTAGCCCCAGGAGAGCAGCACACACCACACAATGGATTTTGCTGTTCCTCTCCTTTCTATGAGTAAAACATTGTTCCAGCCTGTGCCTCGTATGTTGAGTGCTCCTTGACAACTCTAAACCCATAGTTGATGCAGTGGGCCAAGGTCTGTGGGCTTCTACGTCTGATGGTTGACATCATCATGCTCTTTGGATGCTACATGGTGGTAATCCTTACTTGGGATTGGCAGATGAGCCTGACTGTTCAATAGTATTTTAACAAACAAGCAAGTAGTCTTGAGCCTCCGTTTATAGCCCTTGAAAGAAAGCAGAAAAACCCATAAGCAGGGCTCAAAAATCTTTCTATAGTTAGTAAAAATAGATCAATTTGACTTCAATATACTAATTATCACATAGACTAAACGTTCTTTCAGTTGCTTGTTACATAGTTCTCCCTAACTCCCCCACCACACCCTATAAGAACAAAAACAACAACAAATTCAATGTATTTTCTATTACCTCATCTCCCTCATAAATTACATGGTTTAACTTTGAACAATTCATAATTTGACATAACTTAGTTTAATATTATACCTCTGTCATTTTCATCCCATTGGCTGAGAGACAAAGTACAATATATTTTTTGAGCTTTCTAATCCCAAGGTAATGGTTAATTTTATGTGTCAACTTGATGGCCACAGGGTACCCAGATATTTGGTTAAACATTATTCTGGATGTGTCTGTGAGGGTGGTTTTGGATGAGATTAACATGTAAATCAATAGACTAAAGTAGATTGCCCTCCCCAACATGGGTGAGCCTCACCTGATTTGTTGCATGCCTGAATAAAACAAAGGCAGGGTAAGAGAGAATCCTCTCTCTCTGCTGGACTGTTTTTTGAGCTGGTACATCTGTCTTCTTCTAAACTTGGCCTGGAATATAGACTATTGGCTCTCCTGATTCTCTAGCCTTTGGACTCAGACTGGAACTACAACATCAGCTCTCCTCCAGTTGACAGATGGCAGATTGTGGGACATCTCAGCTTTCAAATCATGTGAACAAATTTCTTACAATACATCAATCTCTCTCTCTTCTCTTTCCCCCTCCCTCTCTCTCTGTCTCTATAGATAGATAGACTGATAGACCTGGGATACATTCACACACACACATGCACACACATACTACACTATTGGTTCTGAATCCTATTAGGTTGATGCCAAAGTAATTGTGGTCTTTGCCATGGCAAAAACTGAAATTACTTTGGCACCAACCTAATAGTAGCCCTTAGTTACCTCATCTGAGAAATACTAGTCATGATAGTATCTAACTTACTAGGTCATTGAGGAAATAAAAAGAGAAGTAAAATCAAAAGTGCTTACCTGTATTACCAGTGCTCAGTAGACACTAACTTTCATTATTAAATAGCTCTAGAAATTTATTGAAAATCCTCACAGCAAATTCAATTTATTTACAGCATTGATGCCATCAATCAATTTCAGTCCTCCTTTCAGAATGTGTGCTGCTTAGAATGTCATGGTGACTCTCTCAAGTTATCAGTTTACAGGTGTTCTATGGAAATTATATCCCAGTGACATCATTGTATGAGGCTGGGATGTTTTTTCCATCTCTAATGTGATTTATTGTCTACTTTGGGAATCACACACAGTGTTCAGTGAAGAAATCAGGTCAAAAAAGGACTCTCAGAGAGTTCCCGTCTTAGTTTCCCCTGGGGATACTGGCAAGGGTGCAGGCTGCCACATTCTGAGTTTTATATCAAAACTTCTCAGCCTAAAGAATGCTTATTATGTTGGGTCTTTGATCAAAGGACCGCAAGATGAGAGCAAGAGGAGAGGGGATGCATCGGGGCCGAGGAACAGATGGCATTTTCTTCCACCCATACAAAGGGAAGTACAAAGCAAGTAGATTCTGTGAAGCAAAAGGAAATATGAGTTCTAACAATACCTTGTGTAAGTTTTTCCAGTTGCCATATTTTGTTTGTTTTTTTGTTTTTGAGACAGAGTCTCACTGTGTAGCCCAGGCTGGAGTGCAGTGACGCAATCTCAGCTCACTGCTGGGACCTCCTGGCTCAACCTCCTGGGCTCCAGCAACCCTCCCACCTCAGCCTTCCAAGTAGCTGGGACTACAGGTGTGCACCACTGTGCCCGGCTAATTTTTGCATTTTTGGGGATGGGGTTTCGCCATGTTGCTCAAGCTGGTCTGGAACTTCTGGGTGCAAGCAATCTGCCCACTCCAGCTTCCCAAAGTTCTGGGATTATAGGATTGCACCACCGTACCCAGCCAGTTGCCATATTTTCAAACATACCTTTTAAAGACTCATCAAGAAAATCTATGGATAGGTCATACAAATTTTTTTTCATGACTCAGATATATTTCCTTTACAAGTTGAAGAAATACAAGTATTTACTCTTTTATTTTTATGCCACAACAAAAGTGTAAATCACTTAGTTGTCTGCTACCTTCCTGACTTTCCATCTTTTTCCCTTAGGAGCTATACAGTTGTCATTTATCAATGACCAGTTGGTTTTATAGGCTTATTATCTGAAGGCGGACTCAGTCAACTATTATCTAACTCAGTCACATTATCTTCAAATCAGTGAACTCCTTCACATACTCGAAGTTCAGAAAGGTCACATATAAAGCGAGAGAACTATCTATTTGATTCCTTTCTGGGTCATTCTACATGGCCACCACTATGATTAAACAATGGAAGTGTGAGAAGTTGGGGGGAAATAATTAGGCTGGATAAATACTGTGGCCCCTCACGCTGTGCTTCACGCCATGAAAATGTTTCAGGCCAGGCACGGTGGCTCACACCTGTAATCTCAGCACTTTGAGAGGCTGAGGTGGGTGGATCACGAGGTCAGGAGATCGAGACCATCCTGGCTAACACAGTGAAACCCCATCTCTACTAAAATTACAAAAAAGTAGCTGGGCGTGGTGGTGGGTGCCTGTGGTCCCAGCTACTCGGGAGGCTGAGGCAGGAGAATGGTGTGAACGCAGGAGATGGAGCTTGCAGTGAGGCAAGATCACACCACTGCACTCCAGCCTGGGTGACAGAGTGAGACTCTGTCTCACCAAAACAAACAAACAAACAAACAAAAAAGTTTCAAAAACCTTTAGGCATACCAAGTTTGCAAAAAGCAAAAATTATACTCTACACATAGCATCTGGCACCCAGGTCTAGATTATAATGTTAACCAAACAATGGATGAGCAGATCCAAAGTTCCCTGACTATTCAACAGAAAGCAAGATTTTTGTAAAAGCTAAAAGCTACAATAAAATTCAGACTAACAAGATGTCTTATATTTAGTAAATACTTGATATAAACGTGGGGATGGATTGCATACTGTAAGTCATTTAAACAACCAGATATCAGCAACCAAAGAAGCAATGTAATCCATCTTGCCCAAAAAGTAGCTCCACTAGTATGGCTAAAAACACAAACCATAATTCCATGGGATATTGAATTTATAAAGAGGTATAGATAACACAAGGGTGGAATATATCTTCCTGTGTTTTATACTTCTCTTACATTTGCTTCATCATTAAATATTTTGATAAACATAACAATATAAACTGTTAAACATAATTTTGTAAACGAGAATTAAAAAACTTACTAAATATGAATGTACCATATTGATGCTTTAACATTATAAACAAAAGCAGGTTTTTTTTTTCCAAGCACACGGTTAGATAACAAGTGAAAATTTAATTCAACTGGGATTTGGGGGTTGTGTAGCTTTTAATATATTAATATATGTGGAATTTCTTTTAACCAAATGCATTAGTTGCTTTTTAAACCAGGTACAATGAATATATTTAAATAATTTTTAAGAACATAAGAAACAAGAGGGTTTTATATACAGATGATTAGAAAGAAATGAGACTGATTTTTCTTGTGTGTTCTATAAAGCTTACTTTAAAAGCAATTAAGAGAGTTCTTTTTTAAAAAATCTTTAGCATCCATGGAACATACGTATGTCAGTGCTCCAATTTTAGCCTCAGCCAAAAACTGCCTCATGATCTTAAACTAACTTACAATCTCTAAGTTCCAGTTTCCTCATCTGTAAAGATAATGATAGTATTTAACTTATAATTTTGTGAAGATTTTAAAAGATGATAAATGTCAAAAGTTTGGCATAGTGTCTGACTTACTGTAAGCACAGAGTACCTTCTGGCTGCTTTCATTGTTGTTATCATTATTAATCCGTTTCAAAGTTTATTGGACTTGTTTAAAGTCAATATTTTTACTTGGTATCAGGCAACTTCTGATCTTACCTTTTTAATAACATGATAGTAATTTATCATGGGTAAACAGATTATTTGGACAGACTATTCAGACAGACTATTCCAGTAGCAAACATCAATGCTTTTCTAATATGCAGATAAAAGTATTTCAAAAAGGGAAAATATATCAGCAATATGAAGAAAACACATGAGGAAGTGTGTTGATAATTTTATGTCAAATTAGGAAAAATTAGCACGTTGTAACATTCATAGTACTGAGTCAGTATAGAGTATGCAGGCACTGCAAATATTTTTATGCTCAATATTTTGGATTCTCTTTTTTTCATTTATGAAGAAGGAAAGAGTAAAAGAATAAATGGTACCATTGACTTGTTACTGATGACCACATGTTAAGCACTCAAGAACAGCCTGCAAGAGGCCTTTGAATCCTTACTCAGTTGTGCTGGTTTAGAAATCCTTAGGGATTAGCTTCTCATTGACAACTAAGCCTGGGAAATGACTTGAGGGTAACACTTAGTACCCGTTCTTGTTAATAAATGTCATAATACTTCTCTAGAAAATTAGATACAAATCCTGAGCAAACCAAAATCCAATTCCAAGAACAGCTTTCAAGTTTGAGAGGTTTTCTATCTGTTCCATGAAAGCACAAGGAGTAAGAAGCATTAATTGCAAAGAGCATTTCGATATAAAGACTCCATGGAGCATTCAGTACTTCCTCATGTGAATTTTCAGTAGGAAAAAAAATTGGTCTTTCATGAAAAACAATCTCAAACTACTCCCTTCCGCTCAGAATTCATAATTATGCTTAATCTGCTGCTCCTCTTGGCTCGCTTACAGGTCCTGTTGGCAGGTAGTGAATACAAAATCAATTTAATGGGGGGTCCCCTGGGAATGCAGCAAAAGTTTTAGCATTTACCGGTTCACAATGGAGAAAGGTCAGCTGTTGGGGGCCCTGAGCTCCACGGCCACAGCTCCCCCAAAGCAGCCATGCACATGGATGGCTGCAGGTCAGCAACCTGGGAAAGAAGAGGCAGACGCTGGGCAAAGGATGGCCCTAGTGTGAGAAAGGGAAACAGGACTGCAAAGCTGCGTGGCTCACCAGCAACAGAGCCAGACAGGCAATCCTCTGGTGAGATGTGGCAATGCCCAGCATGGGGTGTGTTCCTGTCTGCTTTCCTTTGGCAGAAAGCTGCCCCAAGGGCAAGTGCTAATGAGAGTGAGGCGCTTGGAGATGGGAGATGCTTGGGTCCATCAAAGGGCTCATTCAGAGCTGCCCTGTCTCCACCACCCACTCAGGAGCTGCTGAACCAGCTTAAGTTACTATCCTCTCCACATTCCTAAAGGTATGGTTACTTACAGACCCACCGGACAGCCTGGGAGTAAAAGAGAAAGCATTTCTCACTCTGTGTGTGTGTGTGTGTGTGTGTGTGTGTGTGTGTTAGATACTGACATTTTGTTGTGTGTATTTTGTTTGTGTTTATGTGTACTTTAATTTATATTTAAAATAGATTTGTAGGAGAGATAATGCTACCAATTCCAAAGGAAGCTCTTTGTGTCTATCACAATCATTCACTCACTCATTCATCCATTCATTCATTTAAACATTCTTCAGTATTTAGCACATTAGATTATAAATCACCTGTGCCCTTTTTAAAAATAAAGCTGTCATCAAAGAGAAATTCCTTTCACTGTGGTTTATAAAAACACTCATTGTCAAGCTGCCACCATTTTGCAGAAATATTCCCTGTTTTGCTTTATTCTTTGTTTTAGGAAAAAGATTGTTTTAAATGTATTCTTTGTCACTCCTGATTTCTGTAAGCCCTTAATCCTATATATAACATGCATGTATGTATGTATGTTTGTATGTGTGTATACATACATTTATTCATTCATAAAATTATTTATTAAACACCTACTATGTGCTGGGGTCTGGCCTAAATGCTGGGTATGGAAAGAGGAGTAGGACACAGTCCAGACTTTTGAAACTCTCCCTGACAATGAGAAAACGTGTATGTCAACAAGTCCAATCCTGCAAGCTATTAAAGCATCCAAGAGTACTGTGTATTAGTCACCACAACAACCCCCACAATATGACTTTTTGCACTGAGGCGGGAGGATCTTAGATAGAAAAGGATGCCTGACTTGGATCCCACTGTTACACTTCAGTTTTAATAAAAATCACCAATAACTATGTGTTTTCTGGATTTATCTCCAGCATCTCTATTTTATTTTGAACAAGCCCCATAATAAAGTCACAGTTAATAAGGGTCACAGAGTATTTAAAGGGCAATAGCCACACTCTTAGTGGGGGCCATAGAGCTCTGGACTGTTCAGACGAAGAGGCCAGGCAGCATGAACTCCAATATGTGCAATTTATACATGAAAAACCTGAGGCCCTCACAGTGAGAAGAAAGGATCATTTGCTTGAGATTAGAATGTCTAGGATCATTTGCATGGGTCCTTAGGCATCTCTAAATCCTATAGAGACCCAAACAGTTCAATATTCAATTAAAAAGAAAAGAACAAAACAAAATGATGAGAGCTTGTTTTAAATCATCCCTGGGAAATTTACAAAAAAACAAATTGGACAAAGAGCACAATTTAACATCTTTTCATTACAAGGAACATTTATTACATATATTGAGGACATAGCACTTTTTGTAAGAACAGCTGGTTAGATGAAATACAACACATACACCATTTCTCAACTAACACTAAATAATGGCTGTTAAGTCTACCACCCTATCCTCTCAGGTGGTGGTCATTTAGCTGATACCTGTGTCTCTGCAGCCTTGGCAGTTTATGTATTCCTTTGTTCAACAAACATTTATTAAGCATCTCTTTTGTGCCAGGCACTGTGCCTGTAACCTTCAAGAAGTATGGAGATGAAAGAATCAAAAATTATATGTGTTGGACAAATTGTAATATGAAGTAAAAGAAAAGTATAGCAATGAAAATATGAATGACACTTACATGGTTTGGCTCTGTAGCCCCACTCAAATCTCATCTCAAATTGTAATCCCCTCATGTCAGGGAAAGGGACCTGGTGGGAGGTGATTGGATCATGGGGGTGGTTTCCCCTATGCTTTTCTCATAATAGAGTTCTCACAAGATCTGGTTGTTTGATAAGTGTGTGGCTCTTCCCGCTTCTTTTCTCTCTCTCTCTCCTGTTGCCTTGTGAAGAAAGTGTTTGCTTCTCTTTCACCTTCCACCATGTGGAACTGTGAGTCAATTGAACCTGTTTTCTTTATAAATTACCCAGTCTCTGGTAGTAGTGTGAAAACGGACTAGTAAAATAAATTGATACCAGGAGTTTGGGGCACTGTTATAAAGATACCCAAAATGTGGAAGTGACCTTGAAACTGGGTAACGGGCAGAGGTTGGAACAGTTTGGAGGGCTCAGAAGAAGACAGAAGGATGTGGGAAAGTTTGCAACTTCCTATAGACTTGTTGAATGGTTTTGACCAAGATGCTGATAGTGATATGCACAATGAACTCCAGGCTAAGGTGGTCTCAAATGGAGATGAGGAATTTATTGGAAATTGGCATAAAGGTCACTCCTGCTATGCAAGAGATTGGAAGCATTGTGCAACTGCCCTAGAGATCTGTGGAAGTTTGCACTTCAGAGAGATGATTTAGAGTATCTGGCAGAAGAAATCACTAAGCAGCAGTGTTCAAGATGTGACCTTGCATTTCCTAAAAGTGTATGCTCATATGCATGAAGAAGAGATGGTCTGAAATTGGAAGTTATGTTTAAAAGGGAAGCAAGCATAAAAGTTTGGAAATTTTGCAGCCTGACCATGTAGTAGAAAAGAGAAACCCTTTTTCTGGAGATAAATTTAACCCAGCAGCACAAATTTGCATAAATAACAAGGAGCCAAATGTTAATAGCTAAGACAATGGGTAAAATGTCTCCAGGGCATATCAGAGATGCTCACAGCAGCCCCTCCCATCACAGGCCCAGAGGTCTAGGAGGAAAAAGTGGTTTCATGGGCCAGTCCCAGGGTCCCACTGCTCTGTGCAGCTCTGGGATATGGTACCCTCTGTCCAAGCCATTCCAGCTCTAGCCATGGCTAAAGGGGACCAAGATACAGCTCAGGCCAATGCTTCAGAGGGTGAAAGCCCCAAGCCTTGGCAGTTTTCATGTGGTGTTGGACCTGTGAGTGAACTGGAGAGAAGAGTTGAGCTTTGGGGGCCTCTGCCTAAATTTCAGAGGGTGTATGGAAATGCCTGGATGTCCAGGCAGAAGTCTGCTACAGGGGTAGAGCCCTCATGGAGAACCTCTAATAGGGCAGCGCAGAGGGAAAATGTGGGATTGGAGCCCCCACACAGAGTCCCCACTGGGGCACTGCCTAGTGGAGCTGTGAAAAGAGGGCCACTATCTTCCAGACCCCAGAATGGTAGATCCTCTGAGACCTTGCACTGTGCACCTGAAAAAGCTGCAGTCACTCAATGTGACAGCAGTCATGAGGGCTATACTCCACAGAGCCACAGGGGTAGAGCTGCTCAAGGCCTTGGAAGCCCACTCTTGTATCAGTATGGCTTGGATGTGAGACATGGAGTCAAAGGAGACTACTTTGGAATTTTAAGATTTAATGACTGCCCTGTTGGATTTTGGATTTGCATGGGGCCTGTAGCCCCTTTGTTTTGGCCAATTTCTACCATTTGGAATGAGAACACTTACCAAATGCCTATACCCCTATTGTATATTGGAAGTAACTAACTTGCTTTTGATTTTACAGACTTATAAGTAGAAGGGACTTGCCGTGTTTCAGATGAAACTTTGGACTTGGACTTTTGGGTTAATGCTGGAATGAGTTAAAATTTTGGGGGACTGTTGGGAAGGCATGATTGTGTTTTGAAATGTGAGAAGAACATGAAATGTGGGAGAGGCCAGGGGCAAAATGATATGGTTTGGCTCTGCTTTGTGGCCCCATCCAAATTTCATCTCGAATTGTAATCTCCATGTGTCAGGGAGGGACCTGGTGGGAGGTGATGGATCATGAGGGTACTTTCCCCCATGCTGTTCTCATGATAGAGTCCTCACGAGATCTGGTTGTTTGATAAGTGCATGGCTCTTCCCCCTTCTCTCTCTCTCTTGCTTCCTTGTGAAGAAGGTACTTGCTTCCCCTTCACCTTCCACCATGATTGTAAGTTTCCCGAGGCCTCCCCAGCCATGCAGAAGTATAAGTCAATTAAACCTTTTTTTAAAAAAAATAAATTACCCAGTCTTTGGTAGTTCCTTATAGGAGTGTGAAAACAGACTATTACAAATGCTTATTAGTTTTATTAATAATAGTAAGGCCATTGTATAAAACAGGTACCCACAAAGGTGGAAATAAATCAATATAGGAAAGGGAAAACCAACAAATAGGAATGACTAACAGACAATTAGTGTCCATGCATCAAGAGCATGAGAGCTTCGTGAATTTGGCAAAGCTGGATTTGGATGTTTCTGTCTTTGCTTAGGACCAGTTTAGAAAGTACAGGATAGGCCAGGCATGATGGCTCATGCCTGTAACCGCAACACTTTGGGAGGCCAAGGCGGGTGGATCACGAGGCCAGGAGGTCGAGACCATCCTGGCTAACACAGTGAAACCCCGTCTCCACTAAAAATTCAAAAAATTGGCCTGGTGTGGTGGTGGGCACCTGTAGTCCCAGCTACTCAGGAGGCTGAGGCAGGAGAATGGCGTGAACCCGGGAGGCAGAGCTTGCAGTGAGCTGAGACTGTGCCACTGCACTCCAGCCTGGGTGACAGAGTAAGTCTCCATCTCAAAAAAAAAAAAAAAAAGAAAGAAAGATAATCTTCATTTGCTGCTGTTTCCCTCTGCTGCTCCAACTTTTTCAGTGATTCTGTTTCAACAAAATCTGAATGGAGTTCTTTTAACGTGGGGTCTTACAAACTACTGTGGTTTGGTTTATTTTACTCCTTCTAGTCTCATGTTGAAATCTGATCCCCAATGTTGGAGGCAGAGATTAATGGGAGATGTTTAGGTCATTGGGATAAATCCCTCATGAATAGATTAATGTGTCCCTGGAGGACTGGTGGTGAGTCTCACTCTATTAGTTCTCTTGAGAACTGGTTGTTAAAAAGAGCCTGGTACTTCCTCTCTGTCTCCCTCTCTCGCCATGTGACCTGTACACACCTGCTCACCTTCACCTTCTGATATGAACAGAAGCAGCCTGAAGCCCTAACCAGAAGCATGTGCTTGTGCCATGCTTCTTGTACAACCTGCAGAACCATGATCCTAATAAACTTCCTTTCTTTATACATTACCCGGCCTCAGAAATTTCTTTATAGCAACACAAGTAGACTAAGACAGGAAGCAAGGAACACTTGTATAGAATCCAAACACTGTGGCCAGGTTTTATACAGGTTTCTAAAAGGCTTCTGTTAGGTAGAGGTTCTATCATCTAATCACTAATTCTGCTGCACAAGGAGATGATAAGCTCTCCTCTCCATGACCTATTAGTGAATAGGACTCAGGCTGCATTGTGCTTTTTTTTTCCTGAGGTATCCTCTCACTGAGGTTCACATTTATTCTTACTAGAGTAAGACTAATCTCTCTCAGTAATGTTTGGGAAGATGACTGCCAGTGATGTATGGGAAGATGACTGCCTGTAGGAGCCCCTCAATGTTTCCCCTATGTTCTCTAACACAGCTTCTCCAATGTGAGAAGATCTGAAATAGTTTGCACTTCCCTCTACTGCTGCCCTGTTTCCCAAATCGTTTTCTGTACCTTATCTCCCCTACACTCCTGCACTGTGTAACTGCTGAATCACAAACACTTCCCCCGGATGGTCAGCAAAACCACAGCTTGTCTTATTATCTGTTGCTCTTTGCTTTGGGTCTGTTGAAAAATCAGTGCAAGAAATGATGTTCTCTCCACTGCTAGCGGATGTCCCATGCTGAGACCCATGACTGGACTTCCTTTGTTTCTCCTTTGCAAAGCTGTCTTTTTCCTTTGCCTGCCTGTCTCCCACCTGTTGGCCCTCTTAGAGGATATTCATCTACCAGCCTAGGTGAAACTCAAAGTTTCTGTGAAAATGACAAAAATATATACAATACTATCTACAGAGAAATGTTTGTTCATAACAATACTGCTGCAAGCTTCTTGATCTTTGTGATTTCATCAACATCATTTTCCTTTTTAAGCCTCGCTGGTTTCCTTTCTGATCCCTGAACTTGACCAGGCATCCCTGTCTTTGGACTCACTGTCTGTTCTCTCTTCCCTCCATTCTCTCATGATCCTTCCCTCTGCATGGCTGCCAACTTCTTGTCATTAGAATCTTAGCTTAAAATCTCTCCTAGAAGATGCCCTCCCTCTAGGGCTGGGTCAGAGAATGTAAAAGATGTGCCTGGAAGACCTTGTGGTGCCAGAAAGTAAGGAAGTAGCTAATGATAGAGACATGTCCAGAGGACAAAGGGTCTAGCACAAAGGAACTTCCACCTGGACATTCAGATAAATCAAAATAAATAATAGTAAACAATTACAAGACACTAAATAAAATGAGAATCTAAGAGTCCACGCTGACATAAATAAATCCAGAAAGGAATTGGGAAACACAATGTAGAAGGAAAGATGGGATTAGAAATTAATATTTGGAAATGATCCTAATAATAATTGATTCAGGCAAAAATTATAGGAACTATGATTATAGATCTGGGTGAAAGTTTGAGAAGTAATGGTATTTATAAACTATCTCCCCACAAAATACTTACTAATGCAAAGGGAAAAATAGTAATTTTACAATAAAGAAACATGTCAGATACTACCTTAGCCAAGTGATCAAAATTCACATCATTAGTAATGGGACAAATTGACATCACGTGCCCGTTAATAGGATGCCCAATATTGCCTAATGGTATTCCTGCCAAAAGTGAGGACTCTCAATCTAATCGTAAGGAAACCAGTCCAGAAAAGGATTGTCTTGTTACTCTTCAAAAATGTCAAGGTCATGAAACACAGGAAAGATTGAGGAACTCTGCTGGATTAAAGGAGACTAAAGAGACATGACAACTGAATGCCACACAGATTCCAGAGTTTTGTTTTGCTGAAAAAGACATTATTTGGAAAATCAATCAAAACTGAAGAAAGTCTGTAGGTTAGGTAAGAGTATTGCATCAGTGCTAGTTTCCTGATTTTGATAATTATAATGTTGCTATGTAAGAAAATGCCCTTTCAGAAAATGCAAATTTAAGTATTTAGAGGAAAAGGGGCATTATGTCTGCAATTTACTCTAAAATGGTTCAAGAAAGAGAAAGCAAATATGTTTGTATGTCTGTGTGTGTGTGTGTGTGTGAGAGAGAGAGAGAGAGAAACAGAGAGAGAGAGAGAGACAGAGAAACAGAGAGAGGGAGAAGGCTATTGTGGTGAAATTTCAACACTAGGGAATTTGGGTGAATAATTCTAATCTCGAAACTTTTCTGTAGGCCTGACAAGTCATGAAACTTGAAAAGTTAAAAGAAGAAAAAGAAAAAAGTTTTTCCCTGGTCACTTAGTGACTTTACGTATCCTATTTCAGTTCTCTTCATGCCAGCTGTCACTACTTGATATGATTCCTGCCTTCTACATTACTAGTTTATCTGTATATTTTTTGCCTTCCCCACTAGAATGTAAGCTCTCTGAGACAAGAAACTTGCATATCTTACCTTTGGTATAAATCACCACTAAAACATTCTATTTCTGACCCAAAGTTTCCTTAGCTATCTCACTCCATTTAGTATTGTCATCCGAGGTTAAGCTAAACTCAGGTCTTCAATGGAAGAATTTGAGGTCCTTCTAAATGGGTTCTCTACTTCCATTCCTCCTCTGGTGTAGTTTCCTAGCAGCTATAGTCATCAATATATGTAAATCAGGTTCTCTTTTTTAAAAAAGTCCAATGGCTTGCCTTCAGAATTAAAATAAAACCCAAGGTCTAAACCATGGCCTATGAGACCCCGGCCTCCACCTAGATTTTCTATTCTGTTATTCGTCATTTTTCTGGCTCAGTTTTACATAAATTGCTATTTCCTATGCCTCAAACACTTCTTTCCCACAAGCTTCCCAATTCACTGATACCCCTGGCTCAGATATCCCCTCTATCACTCCTTCTGATCTATTTAAATAGCCTCCCTCTCCCTACCAAACTAGTTCTTAATCATTTGAAAGTAAGTTGCTCCTTTACCTCTAAATACTTTTTCTCCCATTATAACCTGAAATGCCATTTAATACGTATTCATATGCCTGCTTGTCTCCCCTACATGAAGTTAAGTGTAGTCAGAGCAGAGATTTTGTCAAACTGTTGAACACTTTATCCCCAGCCTAGGCACACAGTAATCAATTAATTTGTATTAAATCAATCAACACATAATGTTTCCTGTAGATAGTAGATATAATAACAGAATGCTTATAAACATGTAATATCTTCTTTAGGAAGGCAATTTTTATACCCGTCAAGGTGGGACTCAGACTTTTTGATTAGTTGGCTATAAATGTATTAATGGTAATCACAGATGCTTTTACGACCTGCTCTAATCCTGTAATCACAGTGTCATATAATTACCTCTGGCTAGCTGGTCAGGCTTTAAAAACCTATTGCTGTCCCAGAGCCACAGGTCTTGTTTGGTTAGGCCTATCACCCAGGACTAGTCAACCCGGGTTTAGGCCAAGAACTGGCCTCTTGCAGCCATCACAGTTTCATGATTTCCACGAACACTCCAACATCTCTCAGAATGTTCTTGGCATTCTATGAGAGGTTCATTATTTTGCCTCCATGGTTTGGGGCTGACAGAAATAGTCCCTGTGGCAAGCATCACAATAGTATAACTTCCTTAGAAAACAACAGGCCATTTTCTCTATGGCCTTTCTTCATTCCTCTCTCAGAAATTTTTCCCACATTGATGGCAGTAGGAAAAACATCTGCGCTTAATGTTCAAAAGCCATGGCTTATATTCAAACTGCTGTAATCCTAGTGGGGGTAAAATATAAACTGGTAGCACCTGAAATCCTTTAACTCCTTCCTGCCCCATTACTTTATTTTATGGGCCCATGAACATTGGGATCTCACAGCCTGGTTCTGCTAATGATCAGGCAAATATACACTTTCCTAAGGAGTCAGGATGGCGTATTGGAAAGAGCATAATTTTAGAGTCATGCAGATTTGGTTTCTAACCCTAGTTTTACTACTGTGTCTGACTAACAAGTGACCTTGGATAAGTGACTTAATCTCAGTGGCCTTTCAATTTTTCAGAGGCTTTAACTTCTGCCTCAGAAGGATTTGGGTGAGATTAAAAGAGGAAACAGATGTGTGCCACCTAGCATGGAGTCTGACACATAGTCAATGTCCATTGATTAGAACATGCCCATTGCATTAGCCTGGCACATAGAAGGAATTCAATACATATTTTCAGGATGAATGGGTGAATAAAGGCCTGGAAAATGTGAAGTTCATGTGCATTCCTCTTGCCACTAGTTCTGGACCCATTCCATCCCCCAAATTTTCAAAGAATAGAAGTAATAATGTACACTGAAATTCATTAATGTGAATGATTTTAAATTGCTTCATATTTACTCACGTCCATTGCCAGAAAGGTTTTAGGGATAGATTAGCTCACAGAGATAAAACAAACAAACAAAAAACAAAGGGAAAGCAATACAATTTATTGTCCATTAGCAAAAGCCTCATTTCAGTTGGAAAGCTGAATGTCCTAGCAGGTGGCTCTTCCAGAAAGAAAACAACAACAACAACTAATCCACAGTTAAATTAAAATGAGATCTTCATTAATATATAAAGCTAGGGCTGTCCATCACTGTCACTTATTTTACTCTGAGCTGTTTGATATCTAAAGACAACTTGTGTAAACTGAATTGATAACCAGGTAATTATACCAACTAACTGGGCCAATCACACTCCCTGATCCCATTGTTTATGGCAGAGACTTATGGATACTCCTTCAAATCTATATTGTCTTATTTATCCTGAGCACACAGCTAGACTACATTTCCCAGGCTTCATTGCAGTTTGTTATTGCTGCAGACTAAATACTAACTAGTCAATGCAAAGCCAGTAAAAATGAAATGCATCACTTTCAGGTATGGTCCATTGAAACCTCCTGCTAACCATGCCCACGTTTCCCTCTTTCTGGCTAAAAGAATAGAGATAACCTCAGGGTAATCTTAGAAACTACATGTTGAAGATGGCTGCACTTCTCTAATCCTGAGTTCCTGAATGCCTTTGTAGAGGTCAACAATTTCGACAACCTGTTTATCCATGTATCTGCCTTGTTGTGTGAGCAAGAAATAAACTTCTATTATATTGAATCATAATACATTTGGTGGCCAATCTGTTATGGAAATTATTCTGCTCTATGAATACACTGAAAAGAAGCAGGTTTTCTCTATCAATCACCACCCCCAGAAGTGAAAGAATTATAAAAGCAACCAATATCAAACTGGGTACTCAGCATATACATAATCCTTCAGTTGTTTTTATCTTAGAATTCCTTATCCTTACAACACTTTCAGACCAAATTTAGAAATTTTCCATCAGTATTTGTTTTCTCACATTTTATAGTGCCTCAATACATCTTACACTGAGCATTATTTAAACTAATACTAAGATAAATATTCATAATCATTTCCACATTTCTATGATCAATCCTAAGAGCTGCTTCCTTAAAAATTTTGCAACCAATACGTGTTTTAAGAATCTTTATATTCTTCCTTCACTCCATCTGATGAATTACTTGAAAGCAGGGACAAAGTATTTTATCTATGAATGTCCAGTACCTAGAACAATGCCTGGCATATAGGGGAGCACTCAGCAGGTATCAAGCTCCCTGAAATTAGAGAAGCATAGCCATAGGAAATATATTTTATTATTAACTCAACGTTTCTATACTTTTAGTCAATCAATGCCATATAATGTATATAAAATGGTCGCACAGTAATAATGCAAACTTTAAATTTATGCCTAGTGTTCCATTATTGGAATGCTAAGCATGTTGGAGTTATTTATATCCTACTGCTCAAGGTCATCCCCAAGGTCTGATTTTGCAGTTCAAAAAAATGCAACCTCAGGGATAAATGGATTAAAGAACAGGATAAATGAAACAAAAGAAATGGCCTCTCCTCTTAATAATAAGCTCCAGGAAAAGCACAACACCATAGTGGTACTGATTTGCAAGAGGCAACCCCAGTAAAGGGCATGAGCCAAACAGAGGAAGATTCTAGCCTCCTCTGGTTTTGTGCCCAGTGTATTTGTACACCTTGCTAGTTCTAGCGTTGTTCTTAAAGGCTATTTTAAGACTCAGCAGCTGTAAGTCTTTTTTTTTTTTTTTAAAGAAGATTTTCTAAGCCTTTTTGTTGCACAAAGAAAAAGCTGTTTCTCAAAAAATAAAGAGTTGCTGAAAGCCAGAAGCTTTTGATTTAATAGAAAACTCCAAACTCATCAATTTTAATCAATGCTAAATTGGGAAATCTCAGGATCTTAGGTTTTGTATATTTCTTAACATCCAATGTTTTAAAGATTATTTAATTAAATCAGCTAATCTGAAAAAAAATAATAAAGAGAAAAGGAGAAAATACAGAGAAATGTCTCAGGGCTTACATAGAGGATTCTTTTATTCACTGCAAAAGCTGCAGGTTCACAGGCCTGTAATCCAAGGAAAATTAGTTCATTCATCTTTAACTATATGCATAGATGTGCCTCTCATATTTTTACCCTACCTACACTAATTCATAACTGTCAATCAACTTTTCGAACCTTGATTATGTCTGATGGTCTTCGTGAGGTTAGCTGGCCACATTATAAAATCCTACTAAAAATCATTATATTTCCTTCAATGTCAGTGCTCACCACCTAAACGGAAACTTCATTTCAAATTCATACTCCCTGTTCACTACAAGTCAATATGAGAGGTTTTGTAATTATGGTGAAAGTAATATACACTTATATGAAAGTTTTTAGAGAAGAGAAGTAACCAATTTCAATTAGTAAAGCAATTGAAATTCGTAAGTTTCCTTAATCTTCTTGAAAGTTTTAGTAGTTTATGTTCCTCATTTAATATGGCAGAAAATTTATTCACTAACTTCTAAAACTTCTAAAACATTTTGGATTTTGTACAGGAGCTCAACCTTGACTACAAATGACTTCCACATCTACTCCAACTGTTCAACTTAGTGACTACATGAGGATGTCACTGTATTTTCAATCTGCTTTTGAAAGCAAAAGTTATCATGCTTGACCTTGTATTATGTACACATACTGTTTTATTTTTTGTTTGATGAGGTTTTACTACTATTTATTTGTTTAATAAAAAATTTATCTCTAACATTTTGTGTTAGGTGATTAAAAATTACATCTCCTAATTTCACATTTTAAAATCTGTAAGTTGTAGAATAAAACATTTCCCTCTTACCCCTTTTTCTAATCCATTGTCCCCACTTCCCAGGCACCCACTATTATTCATTTCTTGCATATTCTTCCAGAGCTTCTTTGTGCACATACAAACAAATGCAAAATACCTATTATTATGTCTGCATTTTTGACATGAATGATCACAGGCTCTATATACTCTTTGGTATCTTTATTCTCATCCTTATGAAGGAACACTTTGAATATTACTCATAATATCTGAAACTTTCTCCTCCAGATATTTTGAATAACAAAATTATTTAAAGAAGAAGAAAACAATGAAAAGCAAAACACTGTATAAAAGGCAAAAAAGGAAGTGAAATTCTAATGTTGAGACAGAGCAAAAAAACTCTTGGCAGGCAGGCACCTACACAATGATTCCACCTCTTCCACCAGCTGCTGGCTCCCTTAGATGAACCACCTAGGTTAATTTTTTAAATTAAGGTATAAACAAGAAGCACATTTTTTAAAAAGCCATCTAACAAATATTGGATGGGCATCTACCTACTTTGTAACAGTCCACTGCTAAGGAAGATTACAGTAGAATAAATGGAAAATCTCTTCTCACAGAGTTTATATTCTAGTGGGAGGACTTGAGTTACTTGAGACGGGTGGTGAGGGAAGGTCTCTGTGCGGGCAATATTTCAGCTAGTTCATAGGGAGACCTGTGGGCAGATAGTGTCTGGTGTAAAGAATCATGAAAGTTAAGGAGACAAATAAAATGGCAGCAGTGCTTAGGAAACAAGATTGAGAAGCAGGCACTGTCCAGCTCTGATAGGAACTTGTGGTTCTTGTCAAGGAAGTAGATTCTTTCACAAGTGTGATGGGAAGCCATTGGATGTTTTTAAAGCGGGAAATGACACGTTCTTATTTTCTCTAGGATGATGTTCATAAATGAACTCCTTATGACACTTTTGGTAATTGAGTTTCCATGTACAGGATTTGAGATAGAAAAAGAAAGTCTTATTAATGTGACTTTCCAAAGAACCTGTAGAGAAGGCAAGACTCACATCACCTTTCCTTTATAAATGCTGATGAAATTAAACAATCTAACCTCTATCCCCTCCATTGTCAGGGCCTCTCTGATTGTTTTATAAAATGCTGTAATCCAATGATGTTTGAATCTTGGCATCTGCTATGATCAGTCATTTTGACTATCACAGTAACTCTTTATCCATTAGCTTTTCAGATAGGGAAAATTAAGATGTAAACTTATAGATCAATTGAAATGATCTAGGGGTTTATGTCTCATATTCTACAGGAATTTATATACTTGTAGTGATTTAAAAAACTCAGTGGTTCTCTAAGAACCAAGAGTCACATTATTGAATCAGATCTCTTTAGAAAATCTAAACTTTTCTATTTTACTACATATCTAGCAAATAAAAGATTTCCATGAAATAAAGTATAGGGATTTAAAATATTTTATTCCTAGGAAAGGATGATTTTCAGTTTGCTGATAAGATAAACATTACTGGAATATGCTTGTGTTGATAATAAAGATATGCCTCCATAAGTCAGTCTAGAGCAAAAGGAACCAAAGGCATGTATTCCTCAAGACAAAAAAAATTCAAACTATTTTCCAATAATGGGAGATTTAATTTATTTATCATCTCTGAATTTCTATTAATTTGCTAATGATAGCATTTCTTCTGCCAAATAGTGTAGCAACTAAAAGCATTAAGATAATTTAAAGTAAAATCTGTATGTGTACGTGTATACCCTTCTTTTCCAAATATAAGATTATGTTTTTAGGTAGAAGATCAAATCAAACGCAATGCTTCATTCATATGGCAGTATGGCAATGTAGTTAAAGAAACCAATAATTTCTAGTCCTTGACATCTGCAAGGCTGTGTATGTGTATGTATTCACTCATTTAAGCTGATATTGAGTTTCTACTATGATTCGCACACTGTGGTAAGCACTGGAGCACAGCAGTGAATAAAACAGACAAGATCCTTACCACCATGTGGCTTACATTCTAGCGAAACCACATTATGAAATGTATTGCTCATGCAAACTGCACATGTACATTTGTCCTATATTTCTTTTCATTCCATACTTAAAATTAAAATACTTCAAAAAAATTATAGTCATCACTCTACCCCACTTTAGTTTGATAGGCTCCAATCTCTTAAGAATGAAAAGACATGTAGGCTTATAATAGTTGAGAAATACACTTTTAAAGAATATGTTAAAAATTTTTGTAAGTATCTAAAAATGTCCAAGCAAGAAGTTCAGTGGATTTAAAATATCTTGAGATGTTCCGCCTCCCTGTTTCTCCATTTGTGTTTTTTTAAAAAAATTCCTTACATAGACATATCTATAAGTATATGTGGAACAAGATAATGACTATTTTTATATCAGGTATGAAAAGCATAAAATTAAATCCCTAAAGACAAGCACCATTTTCATGGATTTGTTACAGTTTTAGAGTCATGTTTAAAAGTTTGTTTTTTAACCTCTTTGTGCTCACTATTCTTCCCTTACTGTCACCTTTTCTCAAAGGTGAGGTAGGAGGAGAGAAGAAATACAAAAATTGTGGTGTTTCTTTTTTTTTTCCTTTTTAAAGAAAAAAGATGAACCTTTTCCCATGACAATGACTTATCTGGCCTCAGTCTAGACTACCCTATAAACAAAATGATCAATTGATTCTAACGGCAATAAGATTTTTCTCTGGCCACTGAGTCTGATCTCAACGTATCACTCGATCAAAACTTCCAAAACAATTATTGAATTATAACAGGTACTGGTCTTAGGTCACCACAGCCTACAAACCCAACTCCATCTGCATCTTCACCACAGATGCCATGAGAAATGTGGAGTCCACACGTTAGATTTCCAGTTCCTACACTACTTGATGTTATATTGAGAATATATATATATATAAATATACGTGCAAAGGCAAGCTGACTTTCCTTCAGAACAGTAGCTAAATACGTGACACAAACCAGTGCTGGTATCATAAATAGTAACATGACTAGAAACTTCTCTAACACTCAAAGCAGCAGAGGAATTCTTATTCAAAGGCATGTCTTAGTGTGAGGACTTTTCAGATGACCTCCAAACGCACTGTGAATTATTGAAGAGTAGGCCTTCCCCAGTTTCCTAATGAGTCAGGGTCAGGTATCAGCAGGATTAAGAGTAGAAGGGCAGAGAACCTGAAAAACTGCAACAGCAACACACTATCAAAGCAAATTCTTTGGAGAAAACAATGAGGATGCAGGTATAAGTCACTACCAACTATTCATGTCTATCAATTTTCTTAATCTCCCTATACCCAGTTTAGAAAAATACTTTCCCATCAATCAAAATAGATCACTTAATCCATTCATATGCATGAGAGTTTGCTCCTTGACTTGGAAAGGAGAGAGAAGGATCTGGTGATGAGAGATTAAGAGAGGAGTGAGGAGGTTTAGACTTCATCTCTCACTGTGAATGGCGGAATTGTTCTAACTAACTACAGTAAGAGGAAAGTAGAGGCCAATGTTAATAGTGTTACTCAGAGATTTCACGTAGAACTAGTTATAGGGTCATCTCCAGGGCCTTTAACTAGGTGTGGAAGAACACAGATCTCTTTCAATCTTGCATATGTCCTGTGATATCTGAGTACCTAGAGTCTGGGAAGCTTTGGGGGCATCCAGGGACATTGGAATTACCAGCACCATGGCCATGGAGAGTTTCCTAAGGAGTGTGAGTAGGGATGAATACGTGGAAGATAGAGCCAGAGAGAGTACTAGGACCAAGTCAGTGACTCCTGCTGCCAGAGAAAGCACTAGGGCCAAGTCAGTGACTCCTGATGCCAGACCACCTTGGGGTTCATGTGAAGCATTCCTTTAAGTGCATCCCAAAATAACAAAGGGGCCTTTGCATTTCAGGCGGGCCTAAAATGCAAAGATCTACTATTAAGAAGACTGACATATTGAGCCAGTAGTTGTTTGTACTAACTGGTAGCACAAAAAGGTGGCTGTGAACTTATACAAAAGAACCTGAATTTAAAGAATATCAGATTGTACTTTGAGAGCTGATTATAAGACTCACCTGATTTGATCATCATGAAGATGTGAGAAATCGCTAGAAGGATATTAAATAATTCTTAGACCTGCAACCCTTTTTTATTCCTTGATTCTATATAGGTTTTAACCTTAGATATAAGTATCTTGTTTATATATTTAGAACTAATACAAATATATGAATTTATTCACCAAGTATAAATATATAGGCATTTATATAATATTTATAATACCTATATCTTGTTTAGATATAAATATCTTTTTTTTTTTTTTTTTTTGATACAGAGTCTCACTCTATCCCCCAGGCTGGAGTGCAGTGGCACAATCGCGACTCACCGCAACCTCCGCCTCCCGGGTTCAAGCGGTTCTCCTGCCTCAGCCTCCTGAGTAGCTGGGATTACAAGTGCACACCACCATGCCCAGCTAATTTTTGTATTTTTAGTAGAGACAGGGTTTCACCATGTTGGCCAGGCTGGTCTTGAACTCCTGACCTCAGGTGATCCTCCCGCCTTGGCCACCAAAGTGCTGGGATTACAGGCATGAGCCACCGTGCCTTGCGATATAAAGTATCTTATTTAACTTTTGTTTATGGCTAGATTATAGGTTTTAACATTAGATATAGGTATCTAATGAATAAAAGTATCAGTGAGAAAGGGGATTTACAGTCAAAGGGTGTATAAACAACATTAATGTATTATCTTACACTTCTGGAGGTCAAAAGTCTAAAATAAGTTGGAAGTATTCCCTCTCAAAGCTCCAGGCAAATATCTGTCTCCTTGCCTTTCCCAGCTTCCAAATGCTGCCTGAATTCCTTGGCTCGTGGTCCCTTTTCAGCAATGGAATTCCTCCAACCTTTGCTACCATCTTCACATCTCTCCTTCCTCTGCTTCTCCTGTTGTATTGCTTTCTCTGTTGAAGACCCTTCTGTTTCCTATCACAGGGACCCTTGTGAGTATATTTCACCCACCTAAATGATTCAGTGTAACCTCCCCATCTCAAGATCCTTTACTTAGTCACATCTGCAAAGTCCCTGTGCCATGTCAAATAAGATACTCACAGGTTCTGGGATTAGGACATGGACATCTTATTGGGAACTTTATTCAGCCTACGCCAAGGGGACCAAAGGAAAAACATGAGAAACACTTGCAGAGATCAATGAAGTAAGATCAGCTCAGCTGGAGGTCCAGTCAACCCAGCAGTCTAGAACTGACTGTGGGAGCAAACATATCAAGCTGGTTTGGCCTCACACCATTACTCACCTCCAGCTCTGATCTAGACTCAACATGCAACCTTCTATGGACATGGCTACCCATGACATCTTCCTACACTTTTTAGACATGCTTAACAGCTGCATCTCTGATTGCAAATTATCTACCACACTTGGCAGCTGGCTGCCCACTGGAGCTTTCTTAGCTTGAGAATGATTGTTAAGAATAATGCCATTCACGCTGGGTGCAATGGCTTATGCCTGTTATCCCAGCACTTTAGGAGGCCGAGGCGGGCGGATCACAAGATCAGGAGTTCGAGACCAGCCTGACCAACATGGTGAAACCCCGTGTCTACTAAAAATACAAAAAACTAGCCAGGCATGGTGGCATGCGCCTGTAATCCCAGCTACTCAGGAGGCTAGGCAGGAGAATCACTTGAACCCAGAAGGCAGAGGCTACAGTGAGTAGAGATCACGCCACTGCACTCCAGCCTGGGTGACAGAGCGAAATTCTGTCTCAAAAAAAAAAAAGAAGAAGAATGCCATTCACAGTCACGTACTAGATATACTTACCCTCGGCTCTCTGTACTAAGCATGCATATATCTTTATTTAATTCTCACAATAATCCTAGAGATATTTTAATTATGCCACAATTTTTCTTGCAAAATTCAATTCACATATTATCCAAACATTGCGCCCAGGTAATAGACAAGGAGTCCATTTCAAGCCAGGTCACTTTATGGTCCGTATGAAGATTTCTCTATCTGGATCCATCTGTTTGGTTCACAAAAGGAGAAGGCTCATGTTATGTTGGAGGTTGAAAGAAATGTCACTTTACTAATTAGGAAAGATGAGTTCCAGTGTGGGACGTGACTTGGATAGGCTCAAAACTCTAGAGAGTTTTAAAATTTAAGACCCCCCCCAATCTTTCTTCTTCATTTTATCATGTTGCCTTCCAATCTGGTGTAAGTTTAGAGTCAGACATAATCTTTACTTAACAACATCAAAGTTTGCTCCAGCTTGAGCATCAACTTGCTTGCTAAATGGAAATTTAAGGGTTTCATTTTCATATGCTTGCTTGTAACATAAATATGGTCATAAAAGGCTCATACAAACTCTTGAAATTGACATTGTGGTCTGCAGAATGTGAGCAAGTTGAGAAAGAAAAAGCCTTGGGAAAGGTATGGCATAAAATATACCTAAGAAATAAGGCTAAGTGGAGACATAATACTATTAGGGGAAAAAATTTGATTACATTTAATTAAATCTCCTTAATTAATGTTCACAGTGGGGCTATAAGAGAACTCCCAACAGATAGAGCTCTGAGCACATTGGACTTGCATTTGACCTCAACGTGTTTTATATTCTCCAAGAATAGTTACCAACGTGTGTGTTATGTTTGTTTTGTTTTGCTTAATATTGACAAATATTACCTTGGAAGACAATATTATATAAAGGAAGAGGTGGACTTTGGAGGCAAACAACACTGCACTTTGTGCTATTTCTTTTCTTTTTTTTTTTCTTTTTTGAAACAGAGTCTTGTTCAGTTGCCCAGGCTGGAGTGCAGTGGTACAATCTCGGCTTACTGCAAGCTCCGCCTCCCGGGTTTACACCATTTTCCTGCCTCAGCCTCCCAAGTAGCTAGGACTACAGGCACCCAACACGACGCCTGGCTAATTTTTTTTTTGTATTTTTAGTAGAGACGTGGTTTCACCATGTTAGCCAGGATGGTCTCGATCTCCTGACCTCGTGATCTACCCTCCTGGCCTCCCAAAGTGCTGGGATTACAGGCATGAGCCATCGTGCCCCGGCCTGTCCTGTTTCTTAAGAGCAATATGACTTAAAATAAACTTCTGTATTCATAAAAAGGTGCTCCCCAACTCACAGTTCTTGGGAGCTTCACTTTATCAGATTCAGAGACTTGGGCAGTGCACAGCCTGCGTTTGATTGGCAGTTCCTGATAGCATGTCTCAGTGTATCACATCTGGCTCCAGGTGGGTGCTCAGTAAGTTTTAATTACTTTCTCTTCTCATAACTATTGAGGAAAAATAAAGAATATGTAGGCTCCAGAGAGACAGGAAGATTTTCTACATATGTTCACTCCTTTACCTCCGGTGTCTAGATTAGTATTTGACATACAGATCAGAACACGAGATTCTGTCATTACTACTTTGTACTAAAGTATAAAAAGTGATTGCCTACAGGTTTAGGGGGAAAAACTGCATCTGTGCATAATTGGCAAGGTGTCTTCTACCTTAATCTATAACCGTGGAGACAACAATGGAGAGGAGACAATCTATGGAACTTTTCTTATGATGATTCTCATTAGAGAAATAGTTCTAAACTCACTGGCATAGTTCTTGGAACTGGTTCTTTTTCCTAAACTGGGCTCAGCAAACTATGGTCTGTGGGCCAAATTGGGCCCACTGTCTGTTTTACTACAAGTCATGAAATAATACTTTTTTTAACGTTTTTGAAGGGTTGAAGAAAAGTCAAAAGAAGAATGATTTATTGTAATATGTGAAATTATATGAAATTAATATCAGTGTTCATAAATAAAGTTTTATTTCACTGCCACACCCATTTGTTTATATACTGTCTATTGCTGCTTTCATGCCATAGTGGCAGAATTCAGTACTCAGCACAGAGACCATAAGGTCAAATATTTTGGAAAAGTCCAAAATGGACTTTTGGACTTTGGCTCAATGAGAGGACAACAGGGCCTATGTTATGAATAGCATGTCAGAGAACCAGTATTAGTGAGAAAGGGGTCAGTATTCCTTATCTAATAACCACATAACATTATATACCAATGATCTATATTGAGGTAGCAAAATACTATTTGATGCAAGCTTTTAAGAAGCATGACACACACACACAAAGAGATGCTTTGACTTCAAACTACTGGTTCTTAATATTTTTCTGAATCATTTATCTTTTTGAGATGGGAACTATAAGCTCTCTTCAGGGAGCTGAATTGTGGCCCCCTAAAATTCATATGGTGATGTCCTACCCCTAGTTTCTTAGAACGATTGCATTTGGCGATCAGGCCTTTAATGAGATAATGAAGGCTAAATGATGTCATATGGGTAGGGCCTAATCCAGTCTGGTTTGGGTCTTTATGAGAAGAAATTTGAACATACCAGGAGTGCACACGCCCAAAGAAAAGGTCATCTGAGGACAGTGGCCATCTGCAACCCTAGGGGAGAGGCCTCAGAGGAAGCCAACCCTGCTGACACCTTGATCTTGAACTTCCAGCCTCCAGAACTATGAAATCATGAATTTCTGTTGTTTCAGCCACTTAGTCTGTGGTATTTTGTTAAGACAGCCCTAGCATATGAATACACTCTCATCCCACATATGAAATTACACATGTGACTTTTAAGGGGGTTTGCAGGCTCCTGAAAATTGCATTGTTCACGGGCTCCTAGATTAACGACTCTTACTCAAATAAGTAATTGTTATCATTATTTGATATTAACCATATTTAGCTTACACACTATTCCTTGAACAGTTGTTTGTAAGTTTTAGCAAAAGAGGCCTATGGATTATAAAAGCTTGTTTGAAAAACAAATTTCTATTATTCTTTCCTTGTGCAGCCTCAGAAAGGCTGCGCCTGAAGAAGCCTTACCAGCTAGATTAGTCCAATCAACTGTGGTATCCATGCAAGACCTACAGATGTTTTAGTCAGGCCACCCTAATGTGCGGTGCTCTTCCTGGAGTCATCCATCTTTCCAGCTTGTACTTCCAAAGGGTCTCTCCTTTAGCTTATTTGGCAAAACAAATTCTTCTCTCCCTTTCCACCAATACTGTCGGCTTTTAATTAACTCCTTATTCTTATTCTAAAAAAAAAAAAAAAAGCTAGCAGTCTTTTTAGGTCTGCCAATGGCCTACAATGAAATCTATTTGATTCTTCACCTGGCTCTCCAGCATCCTGATTTTTCTTTCTCTTTAGCTAATTTTTTTCATGTGTTTTATTTATTTTGTTTGTTTTGTAAACATCCTTGGAAAGAGCATGGTGCTCCAGAACCTACTGCTACTTCAGGGGCTCTCCTTGGCCTGTTGGAATTTCAACATAATTTATTGATACTCAGTGGGCACCGTGCACGTGGTACTTTCCTCTTGTCTTTATCTCCCAGCTCTCATCCTTCCTTTTTGATCAATAATAACCTGTGCTTCCTTTACTATTTTCTGTATCTCGATGTTACATTGCTAGCTTTAATCAAAGCTCTTTTGATATAGAGTTTTGTAATGTAATTTATTCTTAATTGATTGTATGTTCTAATCATAATTTGGAAAGAAGTCTTTTTATGCAGTGCTTCACGGTAGCCGCCATCTTTATTTTATTGCCAATTTTTAACTCACAGATGAATGCTAGAGGAGACATCTCTGTTCTGAAGAGCTTCATTTGAGAGGAGTTGGCAAACACTTTTACTATACAATATTTCAATTTAAGCTTCAGCAAACTTCCATATCTCTTAAACTTGGCTAAAGACAACTCAACCTCATTTCTATTCTTATATACTCAAGTTGAGGAGGAATGAATCTTGCTGCTTAGAAATATGTACTGTGGAAGCAAACAGTGTAGCTTAAATTGAGCTCCCTGGGACTTATTAGCTGTTATCACCTTGAATAAGTTCTTTAAAAACTTTCTGCCTCAGTTTCCTTATCTGTATAATTCAGCTATTTGTGTCTACATCATAAAGTTATTATGAACATTATTATTAATGTAAAAATTAGAAGTTAGCTTGGTCCAGAGTAAGTGCTATGTCAGGGTTCACTATTACCAAATCTTACATGTATTTTTGCTTATACAAATGGGCCATTATAGCATCCCTATATATATATATCTATATATAAAATATAGATATTTTGATGTTATAATATAAATTACATTTGTAATGTAATTTGTAATGTAATTAAATGTAATTAATGTAATGTAAATAAATGTAATTAATTTGTAATGTAAATTACATTACGAAACTCTATATCAAAACATCCATATATATGTGCGTGTATATATATATATATATATATATATATATATATTTTTTTTTTTTTTAGACGGAGTCTTGCTCTGTCACCAGACTGGAGTGCAGTGGCATGATCTCAGCTCACTGCAACCTCTGCCTCCCGGGTTCAAGCGATTCCCCTGCCTCAGCCTCCCAAGTAGCTGGGATTACAGGCATGCGCCACCATGCCTGGCTAATTTTTGTATTTTAATAGAGATGGGGTTTCACTATATTAGCCAAGATGGTCTCGATCTCCTGACCTCGTGATCTGCCTGCCTAGACCTAACATCCCTATATTTCAAAACCAGCATCCTTGTCATGCATCCTGCTACTGGGGAGACAGTGTTAGCTAAAGTTGCGCACACAGTTCTACATATTCCTGTATTTGGTAGGATCCAAGATAAAACTATTTTATCCTAAACTATACACTAGAATGAATTATACTAGAAGGTCTCAGTGTATTTGGAGTGGTCCATTTTGGTATGTTCAAATTACAGTAAGGTTATATAAGTCTAAGAAATTATTTTTATATTGAGTAATGTTGCAAAAACTGATGACAAGGCTCAATTGTCTGTTGGTGTGAATCAGTTTGGGCATTCTTATGTGTTCTTGTGTAATTTAAGATGCCTAATCAATAGGTTTATAGACCTCTGAGGGAGAATTATATTTATCAGGCAACATTTTGAAAAGGTGACAAGAAAGAGTAGTAAACTTAAAATAACATCGGTTCCAAGCTGCAATAATTAGGTGGCTGGGAGCAGTACATTTCTCCTCCTTACATGTTATTCTGCCTATAGTGGTAATTATTTTTTTTGATAAAGTAACTAGTTAATAAAGCAACAAGACAGTTTTTTCAGTATTCACCAACATTTCCTTGATAACTCAAAGAAAATAACTGAGTTAGTCCTTTAGAGACAATGAAATGAATACTTAAAATGAATGTGTGCCTTTCTGAACTCAAAGTGAACTTATCAGCTAGCTATTTATAAGGATCTTTATGAGTAGGTCAAGTTTCACAATTGAACTAAAAGCCCAAAATATTTCTACCAAATTATTAAACTTTTATATTTTTTATTCTTTCAGCTATATCATGACTCCACTTTACAAGTGAAAAGAAAAATATGGTTTTAAGGGGAATTATTTATTTATTTATTTGTTATATAGTGCAAATACCTTGCGCTATGGTTTGAATGTATCTCCCAAAGTTCATGTGTTGGAAACATAATCCCCAATGTAATCGTGTTGAGAAGTGGGACTTTTAAGAGGTGGAATCCTCATGAATGGGTTAATGTTGTTATTGTGGGAATGGATTCGTTACAGTAAGACTGGGCTTGTTATAAATGAGAGTCCGGCCCCCTTTTGTGCTCTGATGTTTTCTTGCCCTTCCGTCTTCCACCAAGCAGCAAGAGAACCCTCACAAGATGCTAGCCCCTCAATCTTGGACTTTCCAGCCTTCAGAACTGTAAGAAATAAATTTACGTTCTTTATAAATTACCCAGACTTGGGTATTCTGTAACAGCAGCATAAAAGGGACTGAGATATATGGTTCGAACAATTTTGTCATTGAGTAGGACAATTGTTTTGGCATTGTTTTGAAATCTTGTGAGGCGAATGACATAGATGGTGAAGTTCAGATGTATTTTGTAGTGAGACACATGAGGTTTGGATGCCATCCCTATCTTCTAATAGCCTTAGGCTGATTATTCAACCTCCCCAAAACTCAGTTTTCTCATCTGTAAAATGGGCATTACAAGTAACTCTCTTATGATGTTATACATCATGATACAATGTGTGATACATAAAGAATCCATACAGCACCAATGGCACGAAACAAGTGCTTGGTAAAAGTCGCTATTCAGACTAGGAGAGCCAATCAGCCTCCAGCGCTTTAGTATCTGGCTCTTTAAGAATCTAGTTTATTCCAGAAGTCTTTATTCAGATTTTATGTTTGATTACTTTAGAGGCTTATTGCTTGAGCAAAACATAAAGTTCTTTGTAGAAACAATATACGTTTATTTTACAAATCAAGTTGACATCTTGAATAAAGTAGTGACTGAAAATGTCAACTGGATATGGGTGACATATTTTCTAAACTGATTTCAGTGCAATTTTGGAATGTTGAGTTGGGTTATGGACATGCGGACTAGAACTGAGTGGAGACTAAAGCCTATGAGATTCTCTCTGTGTGAGTGCCCTTGTCTGTCTAGTCTTATGCTAGTTGCAGTGGAATATTCAAAAGAAGATCACTGTTTCTCTTCAAAATCCTTCACACAAGGCTGCAAAAATTAACATAAATATGAGAAATAATTGCAGTATAATATGAGTCCACGTAACCATAGAAAGAATGTTCTATAAGAGAGACGGGGAAGAAAAAACATACTAGGGGTTCCATTACTATAACAGAGTTGAATCATTATGAACTGGATTGTCTGAGAAGGCTTGGAGGCAGAGGGCTTATTCACTATGATTGTTGGCCGTGAGTGAACACTCTGAACACTCATTGGAAGCTAAAGGAGAAGACACACCTGTTATTAATGAGCATGGAAGGAAGGGAGGTAAGGTAGATAATCAGCCTGACAAGACCAGAGTATTTACTTTGACATAGGTTATGCAGAGACAAAAGCCCAGATATAAAGGAAAGCATGTTGTAGAGATTAAAGGCAAAGCCTTTGGAAACACATTCCCCCAGTTCATTCAGCTACTGACCTTTCAGCTTAAACCCGTGTAGCCTAAACCTTACCATGCCTCAGCATCAACGTATAAAATAGGGAGGACTTGTTATGAGAATTAAATAAGATGATGCAAATGAACCACTTAGCACAGAGCATGAGACAAAATTAGCAACTGTCTTCATCAGCTCAGGCTGCTATAACAAAATACCATAGACTCAGTGGCTTAAACAACAGAAACTTATTTCTCTCAGTTCTGCAGGCTAGAAGACCAAGATCAGGGCTGGGTATGGTGGCTCATGCCTATAATCCCAGCAATTTAGGAGGCTGAGGGAGGTGGATCACCTGAGGTCAGGAGTTCGAGACAAGCCTGGCCAACATGGTGAAACCCGGTCTCTACTGAAAATACAAAAATTAGCCAGGTGTGGTGGTGAGCTCCTGTAGTACCACCTACTAGGGAGGCTGAGGCAGGAGAATTGGTTGAACCTGGTAGGTGGAGGTTGCTATGATCACACCACTGCACTCTAGCTTGGGCAACAGAGTAAGACTCCGTCTCAAAAACAAACAAGCAAACAAACAAGCAAAAAAAAGGAAGACCAAGAGATCAAGATGCCAGCGTGGATGAGTTCTTAATGAGGGCTCTCTTCCTGGCTTGCAGACTGCTGCCGCCTTTCTCACAGTGTGCTCACATGACAGAGAGAGCTCTGAGCTCTTCTTCTTGTTAGGGCACTAATCCCATCATGGTGCCTCTTCACGACCTCAACTCAATCCAGTTACCTCCCAAAGTCCTCATCTTCTAATACCATCCTATTGGGGATTAAGGCTTCACATATGAATTTGGAGGAGGGGGACACAAACATTTGGTGAATAACAACACCCAATAATATTGTCTATTACTATATTTTGAGTAGAAATTGTTCTGTACATTTTAAAGCTGAGAAAAGTGAGGTCAAGGGAGGTGTAACAGTTGCCAAGGTCACACAGCTGCTAAATACTAGATTTTGAATATGACTCAAGGTCTGCCTAAATCCATAACCCATTTTTCCTACTATACCAACTTGCTTAAGTCCGTGAGGTTAAACAACTTGAAGCTGGTTTAGGAACAGTCGTATAACATCAACATGGTCCCAAAGTAGACCAGTGGATTGAAGGCATCGGCATCACCTGGGAACTTGTTAGGAATGCAGACTGGCCATATCCTAGATATTCTGAATCTGAAAGTCTGGAGTTGGGACCACAATCCAGCAGTCTGTGATTTAACACACCCATTAAGTTTGAAAGCCACTGCTCTAAACTAAATTCTATAGTTTCGAAAGGATCTAGAAGTTAATAAGACAGAGAATGTTTGTAAATCTTTTTGTGATAAATAGAATAGAGAGGTAAAAAGGAATTGTTGTGGTAGTGACAATGACCTTTAGCTAATGAGGTTTCAAGTCCACACCACCGATCAACCAAACTGAGGACTATAGGCACTAAGAAAACTATTAGCTAGAACTTGTAGGGCAAAGTTGCTAAGACCAAAAAGATCACATAAACAATACATTGAATAAAACTGCACATATACTCATCAAGAAAAAGCAAGAGAGGGTTTTGCACTGACTTTCATGCCTACTGTCTATACCCGTTTACCATCTAGTCCCAGCTACTGTCACTCTCTGCTTCTGCTTCCACGGTACACTCGATAATATTTGGCAGTAAACCAATTGCAACCTTCTTCCTCATCACTGTCCCACCCTCTGTTGTACCCTGACTTCCCTTCTTCACCTGACTTACTGCTACTATCTGCCAGCCTATCATAATCCAAAGAAGTGATGCCCATAAACATTCCAACTGCTTGTCATCTCTGCTTCTGGAGAGCTTGTACAAATGGCTATTTCTATGCTCTTCACACCCAGCAACAGTCAAGCCCAGTAGTTTAGCACGGGGACCCTGGAATCCCACCTCCTAGGAATAAATCAAAACTACACCAATTACTTGCTTTCATCATTAAATTAATTTCTTTGTACCATAGTCTCTTCATCTATAAAGTGAAAATAAAAGTTATGATGCAAATAAAATACTTATCACAGATTGTTAGTATACAGTCCTTGCTGGCACATGATTATCTAAGTGTATGATAGATTTCTCTACCAGACATGTTTTTAAGCCAGTAATAATATAGAAATCCATATTTGTGTCCTCATGCCTAGCACAGAGTCTACTAAATAGCAGACACACACACACACAAACACACACACACACACAACTAAACCAGACATAAATGCTGATCTCAACAATGGGATCCCTTTCAAAGATATTAAACTTTTGTTCTATGCCATGGACTCCTGAAGTCTATGAATTCCTTCTCATACCAATGTTTTTAAGAATATAAAATGAAATGTGTCTAGGGTTACAAAAAAAAACCAATTATATTAAAATACAGTCATTAGAAGTACATAAAAATAAATTTGTGGCATAGTAAGATTGTGCTACTTATTACATAACAAAATTTAGCTGCAGATCTATCTAACTACTATAATTTCAAGGGAGTGATATGTTTAAACAATACTATGAGATATCTGTAACAGCCGAAATGTGATATGAAAAAACTGATTGCTTTGCTGCAAAAGTCAAAGGCACTGCTAATACTGTGGTGGTATGTTGTTTTGATTAATAGTTAAAGGAAATGCTTAATTTCAGGTAAAGGTTAGTGAAAATGTAGATGTAACAAACATTCTCCTAAGTTCCCAGACCCCTCCTTTTTTTTTATTGAGATGAAGTCTCCTTCTGTTGCCCAGGCTGGAGTGCAGTGGCGCCATCTTGGCTCACTGCAACCTCCGCTTCCTGGGTTCAAGTGATTCTCCTGCTTCAGCCTCCCGAGCAGCTGGGACCACAAGTGCCTGCCACCATGCCCAGCTAATTTTTGCAATTTCAGTAGAGACAGTGTTTCACCATATTGGCCAGGCTGGTCTCAAACCCCTGACCTTGTGATTCACCCGCCTTGGCCTCCCATAGTGCTGGGATTATAGGAGTGAGCCACCGCGCCCGGCCCCCAGACCCTCTTAACACCAAGTTAAGACCCACAAGCTTGAAGCTTGATTTATAAAAACCCACAAAATCTATTAACGGAGACTACAATAGTGATTAGATGAAACAGTTGGTTGTGTCTTCCACGAGCTTTACAGGCAAAATCGGCTCCTATACCATGAGATATGACTGCTCAGTCTGGTTGATTTTGCTGAACAGGCTGTGATGTTTCAGAAACAAAATGGTCTCTCCTGGCCTTTCCTAATGCTTTTTTGCAAACAGTGTCCAATTTAGAAACCTCTACTTAATGGCTTAATTATTGCATTCAGAAAAAGTAAATATGATACTTTGGCTTTAGAGAGGAAATATGTCCCATTTACAATGCTGGCACTGTGTCGAAGTGTGAGGCAATTTGCACAAGAGAAAGCTTTTTCTCCTTTGGGCTGGAGCCAGGATTCTTGATAATGCTCCCTTTTATCTGATGAATCCTGAGCGGTTGCCCTGCTAATATATTCAACCTCTTTTAATTCTAATTCTGCCTTTTTAATAAAATACCAAAATCAAACAGGATTCCACATTCCCAAGTTCCTGTTTTTTAGATGTCATTAATCTGCATTGCTTTTGTGTAGGAAAAAGATCCAGGAAAGGTGAGAACAACGTTCAGTAATTATACCGAAGATATGTCTGATGTGCCCATAATTACAACTTCGATGGGCAATTTGAAATAGTCTGAATAACTCCAAATTTATATTTGTACCTAGATTGCTGAAATGAGAATGGTGTATTTATTTGAACCAAAATGGTAATGGGTCTGAAAAAAATAGAAGACTGATGAGCCCCTTCCTAGCTGAGTGACCCTGAACAAGTTTGTTGCACTCATCTATAAAGATGGGGACGGTGCAACGTTTCTTACCATGCTGTTTGGAGGATTAAATTGAATAACATATACAGAAAACATTATTTTACAAACTAGAAAGCAACATGTGAATAGTATTTCTCGTTATGAGAATATTCACATTATTTCCTCAATTTATCTTTGCTGGAACAGAACTATCATAGGTAATGATGAAAATTATGTAATCTTTATAGGGTAAAAAGAATTCAGTTTGGTGGAAGTGAAATAAGTGCATTTCTGAAAATCAGTATCTGTTTGATAGGGGAACAGTGACCAAAAATAAAAGTGTTTCATCTGAGGAGTATTTGAATTGCTAAAATTTAAAGATAATTTTGAAATGCTAGTGTAATTAACACTTCAAAGTGGTGACGATCCAAGGACTGTCTGACTCCATGAAGACTGGCATAGATATTCTCAGCCATTTACTAAACCAGAACAGATTGTCGAGTGTAAAGTTTTACAAGACATGTTTCTAGTTCGAGGATTGGTATCATATGTTTGGTAAAACGAAGGGAAGCTACTTTAACTTCGCTGCTGATTTTTTTCCCCGAAACATCTGAAATATCAAACTGAACTGGGCAATTGTTTTAAAGTATTAAGGTCAGCGCTCTCAGTACTCAAAGCCTTTAAGATCTTCGGAGCAGTGCAAAGAAAAAGGCTGTATATTAGGAATATATATTTACAAACTATCTAGCCTATAAAATCCTGGAACAATAAGAGAAAAAGAAGTTCCAAGTTCCCAAAATAATGAAAGGTGGAAATTTTTCCTTAATTATGTCATAAACCATAGCAAAGACATCTTTATTTAAATGTCATTGTATTCTCACCAGTCTGTTCATTAACTTTTCATTCTCTATAATGTTTTGGACTACTAATTCAGTCAATAAGAACAGTTCAATAATTAGTTTTGCAGTGTTATTTATCTTGCATACTCTTCCCTTTTCTTTATTCAAGAGTGGGGCATTTATGAATACACAATGACAAGCTTAATAAAACTCACAGATGTGAGAGATTTATAAGCAGAGGAAAGAGGCCTAAATGGTATTCCCATTGCCATATGATTCATAAGTCCTCTTTCCAATTACGTAGTATTATTAAAACTTAGAATAAAAATAAGTAATAACCATGCCGTATACATTTGATCCTAGAAATTACAATTTTGAAGTGTGCCTTTGCCCTGTAGATGTCTGAGGCTATAATATACCATTATTTTTAAGGAATAAAACTTCTCACACTTTAAAATTGAATTTTGAAAGTGAAAATTGATTTTTTTTTTAAAAAAGGGTTCATTTTAAAAGAATTATTTGAGGCATGCAATTAAAAAAAAAAAGTTGTTTCTGCTTAAAATATGGTCTGATTTGTCACAGCTCATCTTTAGGGACAAGAATCGCAGCCCGAAGCTGAACTCTGGGCTTTGCTGAACCAGGTGGACCTTATTTTTACAGACTCACATCCAGTTTGCTGTCTGTCATCACAGGGACTTAATGATGAGAACTGGCAGGTTTCAAATATTGATGGGGAAACGCTGGTGGATTCAGAAACTTGGAACTTGACCAAAATATCCAAATCTTACAAGTCTATAACATCAGCCTGGAAAACAGGCTGTTTTATAAAATGTCTTCGGTCACCCTATTTTCACACGGAATAAAATAAAATGCCACAGGAGAAAACTGCTTCTTTGATATTTTAACACATGAATTTTTTGGAGTTTCAGCACCTGGATTTACAGCCTGGTTTAAAACAGGTAATACATCTCTGGAAGAGAGACAGAATGAGTTTCTTCAAATGTATTTGACACTTAAAAATTTTACTTGAGAGTATTTTTTATTCATTTTGTTTCCTTTGATGCTTTTTTTCCTATATTTTTCTACATCCATGATGCTCAAGAATATGAAATTCACTCAGTACTTCAGAAAGTGTCATGACCTCTCAAATAAGCCTCCCGTCTCTATGGTCCTGCCTTCTTTTGTGACAAGTACACTACCTAGAGTTGTGTCTGTCTCAATGAAATCCCTGTTCCTTTTTGCTTCATTGCCTACTGAATTTTTTCCTCCTATGAATTGAGGGAGGAAAGAAAACTTACAACTGTGCTGGTTCTGTGTGTAAACAGAATATGTGCAAACTCTCACGTGCTATGTCGCCTAGAGGAGTGATCTAATTTTCTCAATTATTTCATGCTAATGAATTGTTCCTTTTTGGTGACAGTTCTGGAGATAGCTGAATGCATAAGACAACATTTCATATTACCATTTTTAGGTTCTACTGTTATGTGTGGGGTGTGTGTGTGTTTAAGATATGGCTATAGAACCAGAGTGTACCCACTTGAAATTCTAATGCTGAGAGAGAGAACAGATTTCAGGATTTGAATAATTTCATTTAGTCAATAAAGGGATAAATCATTCTGCAACAGCTATTTTTCCTCGATGCGAGTTTGGATTAGAAATTCAGTCCATCTCAGAGAAGCACTTATGCAAATGCTGGTGATGGTGTGGCTGATCACATTAGAGTCTCGGGTTACTAGATTACCTGTGTGGCTGTGATGAAAAGATCAGTGTGTTTTCATGCTGAAATGAAATGATGAAACGCATCATATCATGTCATCAGCAAATGTTATTTTAATAGGACTACAAATCATTGTGACATCAACAACCTCAAACAAATCTTCTGGATATTTAAATACACTGATTATTCCCTAAAGGCCAATGAAAGATGTAAAAAAAAAAAAAAAAAAAGAATGTCTCAATGTCTCATTCATATAGAGCAACATCCAGATAGCAGAATGTTGCATGTATTTTAAGCTATAAACTAACCTGTACCTCCAGAGAACAAGTGATACTGAGGCTTTTGTGAGACTGTGGATGATTAATTCTCAAACAAGTTAAAATGAGCTCTCAACCTGCATGCTAAGGCATGGAGAACAGGGGTGTGGATTTTTTTTTTTTAAATTACTGGCAAGATAATCAGGAAAATATTATAAGTACACTGTTTATTCCTCCCAACCTTGGAATCAGCAAAAAAGGAGAAAGTTCTAGAAAGAGGAATACTGCCAGCAACACTTAACAGACAATCTAGACTTCTGTAATGCCTAGATAATCAAATCTGGTATTTTCTTATAACAGATTTACTCAAAAAGGCCTGTGACACTACCTGATGATTTATTGGTTAAAATAGCCTATAATCCTTCTAGAAAAAAACTGAAGAGTTCAGACCCCAAATTGTTTGAACACAAGTTGAATTAACCAAGAAAAATTAGATGCATACCCAGGATTGTTCTAGGGGGCTACAGCAACCCTGTAACAACTGTAACTTCTTCTTTTAAAAAATTCATCCACTACATGGTATGCATGAAACATAAAGACGTACAAAATAGTGTATTTAAAATATTACAATTGCATTGCAGATATGATTTTATCACTTTATTTACTTCAAATTATTAGAGACTTAGACAAGAAAAAAGAGAAAAAGAAATACAGTAAAAAATCAATTTGATGTGTCTTTGGGTGTCCTTTAAAAAAGTAAATTGAGGGCAGCCTTGCAAACACTTGTTACCTAAGAAATGCCATTCTGTTACCTTCCTAAAAGTAAAGAGGCAAATATGAAGCCACAAATGCCATAATGAGAACTGCAGAAAACTCAGAAGAGCCAGGAAAGGAATCTTGGAAATGCCTTCTGAGATTTAACTTGAACAGCCCTGGCTGGAAGTTCAATTGGTGGGGCAGTGATGGTGACCACAGGCATTATCCAAATAAGGGTATTCCAAGCCTAGTTTCTTTGGAGATTTTCAGAACACAAAAGTGTTTATGATGTGTTCTGTCTACAGATGAGAGTTTGTGGCCACACTTGAAGCCATTTTGAATGCAGATTCATTTCACATTTAATAAGACAATGCCATGTAAAGCGGTGAAAGATTACTAAAAGCATAATTTTGTGGAGGTTTAGGAAGGAATGAAAATAGCTTATTTTTCTACCGACATGGAATCTCCAACCTCCCTCATGTTGCAGCCTAACCATTGGTGTTTGCACCACAAAAATACAATATTCCTTCCAAAACAATTGCAAGTAGGATATCCATTACACTAGCCTATATTTCTTTTTCCTTAAGAAAACATTGAAATGTATCTCTTTACCTATGGTTTATTTTAAAATACACCAGCTTCTCTGGGAACACTCTTTTATGCTTATCTCCTAGCTTCTTTTTCTTGATATTCTAGAAATATAAGGTCTGCTTTTTCAGCATTTGCATTCATGGGGACCCATGGGATCAAATTGCTAAGTCAGATGGAAATATTTCAATACTGAACATGCAGTATTATTCAACTAAATTTAAAAATAAAAATAATGGTTTAGGTTACTTCTCCCTTTAAGATTGATATAAATATATATATATTATATATATCATATTGTGTGTATGATATATTTGTGTGTATGAAATATATATATATTTCTTTTTTTGAGATGAAGTCTTGCTCTGTCACCCAGACTGGAGCGGGATCTCGGATCACTGGAACCTCCACCTCGCGGGTTCAAGCGATTCTCCATACTCAGCCTCCCAAGTAACTGGAATTACAGGCACCTGCCACCATGCCCAGCTAATTTTTGTATTTTTAGTAGAGATGGGGTTTTGCCATGTTGGCCAGGCTGGTCTTGAACTCCTGACCTCAGGTAATCTGCCCACCTCGACCTCCCAAAGTGTTGGGATTACAGGCATGAGCCACCACGCCCGGCCATATATGACTGTATATTATATGACATAATACACTATAGAAATAATAATATAATTTGAGTACCCCTTTTTTCAATCTCAAAGCCTAATGCATATTTCCTACTGAGAACTGATTTTTCTTATTTAACCAACTCATAGGAATTGTTCATGAGGTATTCCTGATATTTCATTCTTGAAATCTTCTGAGTGTGTGTGTGTGTGTGTGTGTGTGTGTGTCTGTACATCTCTGTGTATATATACTGGAAAGTGTATATGTATGCATTAACCCTCTGAAGGGTTAATTTACCTCAATTACCAATACTACAACAAAAAAATTTTAATCTTAACTTTTAAAAAGACTTTATTTCATTTTTAACCACATCATTTTAAGAAGGAGTTCCAAACTGCAGGCTGAAGAGGTTGGCATTACCTAGACTGGAACACAAAAACCTCTTCACAACACAGCTGCACTTTTTGTAAAGAGTCAATATATAAAGTGCAGCTCATAGAGACTATTGGAAGTTATAGATTCTCACAGACAATTGAAGAATGCTGCCTTGAAACTTCCTTAAAATTCTTAAAGTCAGTTAAGAGTAAGGTAGAAACAACGTCTGAGTTGGTCACTGTTGTAGATTATGGAGATAAAATTTCCTCAGCAGGCTGCACAGGGTAACTTAGACTGAGATTTGGAGGATTGGAAAAAAAAATGTAAGTTGTGTGGGCCTATATAAAGTTGCCAACTTTTTATTTTAGGCATTAAAATCATTGATATTAACACCAACCACCCACTTAAGATGATCATTTCTAAAATGTTTCAGAATCAAGAGCAAGACTTAAATTTATCTAAATTTCTTTTTCAATCATTTTGCTAAGGACCAGTGAAAACTTCATCATGGAATTGATCTTTCCCTTTGCTAGCAATTGCAAATCTCTTAAGTGAATGCATTAGGTTTTGTACCCCTGTACCTGGATCACTCACCCTTAATTCTTTCATTCTAACACTACATACTGGGTACTTCTGCAGGCTAGTATTGAGGTAGGCAGTGACAAACATTGAGGACTGAGTGCAAACAACATTCCTACCCCAGATCATGGACTAATGAAATGTACTACCCCTTCTTTTAGCTGTGGGACCCCTTGCTAAATACTTGAAAAAACTTAAAAATTAGGTAAAATGAGAATAACAAAATCCCCATTGCAGAATTGAGAAGCTAAGTGACACCCAATTGGCATTCAACTTACATGAGTTATTATCATCAAAAATTATGAACTGTTAAGTTATCTGAGGAGATTTTTCTTGGGGAGAAAAAGCAGATGAAGTGGCAGATTATCCTTCGAACATTTCAGGGCGCAAAGATAGATACAGAAAAGATGGCTGTGGTACAAGCACAGACAGATGCTTCCCGATGGCACCGACATCGAATAAAGTGAGCACAAATCTATTAAACGTGTCTGATGAATAATTTCGTCAGTTATTGGTAGAAGTATACAAAATCACCTCTTAGAACTAAAATTCACAATTTGTCATAAGGCAGTAGTAGCCCAAAGAATCGGGATAAAAACCTGAATGGTATCATAATCGGACTCCAGAATTACATTTTTGTTAAGCTTTGTACAACTTAGAAAATCTAATAAAACATCTGACAAAAGCAATAGGTTCCGACTGACAGCATAGCCCGGAGGCATGTGCTCCCACTGACTAAGAAGTTAAGATGTCACAAACTTCTCAGCCCTTTCCTTCACTTGAGCCTCAAAGTATTGGTTGTGAAGTGGAGTAAAGGCACTGCTAAATTTAAATTTTAAATAGATACATATGGAACAACATTAGTTTTTTTAGAAAGGCCTTTTTTTTTTTTTAAACTCACTTCTCATGGAACTCACAGTGTAGAAACTCACACAGTCTTTCCTCAAACTGTGTTAGGGCTTTTGATGCAAGGTATATTTTCTTTTTTCTTTTTCTTTTTTTTTTATGAGACGGAGTCTCGCTCTGTCGCCCAGGCTGGAGTGCAGTGGCGCCATCTCGGCTCACTGCAAGCTCCGCCTCCCGGGTTCAAACCATTCTCCTGCCTCAGCCTCCCGAGTAGCTGGTACTACAGGCGCCCGCCACCATGCCCGGCTAATTTTTTTGTATTTTTTAGTAGAGATGGGGTTTCACCATGTTAGCCAGGATGGTCTCTATCTCCTGACCTCGTGATCCGCCCGCCTCGGCCTCCCAAAGTGCTGGGATTACAGGCGTGAGCCTCTGCGCCTGGCCAATGCCAGGTATATTTTCACTTACATATATTTATGTGAAAATATATATACATATATTTATATATTTTTTCCATGTATATTTTCTCCTATACACAAAGCACAACTTTGCAGAAACTTTAACTCCCACTGAAATGAGATTCTAAATGTTTCCCAGTGGGATGAGGGGTAAGATTTGCAATCTCTCCCCTGGGTCCTCCTTTTCCCCTCAAGTATGGTACCAACCCTGGATTTGGGGCCATAGCACCCTCAAAAATCTGCTTATGGTTGTGTGATTCTTACCCACAGATTCTTCATTTTTACTAAAGTACAAGAGTCTGTACTGATTTATTTACTTTGTGCAGGTTTTCACTAAAAAGCTAGGTACCAGGGCAAAAGGTAAGAGTCAGACGGACGGTTTAGGGATAGAAATTTGACAAAAGTTGCTCAATAGGCAGGTTTTTGCTCCTAGGGACAAACCAAACTCCTCCTGTAAAATCAATCCCATTTGTGTCCACTGCAGCCCAGGGCTCCTTGTGCCCTAATGCCCCATCACACTGGTCAGGTAAGAAACTAACTTGCCTTTCACATTGCAGGAGAAAATGAGGGAAAGGCCAATACTGAATATGTAGCTATGGAAGAGCCCTTTTGCTTGAAGTTTCCAATCTTTTTTCTTATTTATTGACTATAAATGACAACATATTTCAAAGTGGAAGTCATTGCAACTAGAGTAGACTATATCTTGAACGCACTTTTTTTTTTTTTTTTGATTCTCCAACACATATTTAGGTCTGCCTTAGTGCAGCCTATGGCTTGTTACCGCAAAGCTTCATGTAAGGTCAAAGCCCCTTTTTTCAGCACACACAGCGGTTTGATGGTAGCTCCTCCCACGACTGTTCAGTCTTGAACACACTTCCATTTCAGCATCCTCACACAGATCTTTCTTTTCATCCCTTTTGGCAACTCCCTACAGCTTTACAACTGGGTGGTTTCTGTCCAGGTGGTCTCCTCTCTAGGTACCCTGTCACCACACACACACACACACACACACACACACACACACACACACACATCCCAGCACCACCACCACCACCATCAATCCACCCAGTACCATGCACCACACTGAGGAAAGAAGCAGGAAGTTTTCAAATACTGCTTTTCCACCTTAGTCTGTTCTCAAAAAACTTCCACAACTCTCGCCTGTGAATTTAATTAAAAAAATACAAATCTTGGCTTAACAACTTAAATCCAACCTTACCTCTTACTCTTCCTTGTACAGATGTCATGTTTCTTCTACTTTGGTCAGCTTAGCATTTTGGAACATACAGCACGCTCCCTGCTGCCCCACATTAAGTTGTTGCCAGTTTCTCTATCTCAAATCTGCTCTCTGCATCCTTTCCAAGAGTTGAAGTCTCCAGAGCTTTTAAGGTCTAGTTCACATCTAGACTTAAGGAAAAGGCTTTCCTGGGAGTGTCGCTTTTCCTAATGCTTTCCGAGAGTCATTCTGGATGTGCAAAGTGTCCTTCAAACACGTCACAAAAATATAATAATTTAGAATTATTCAGAATGTGATACAATGATATGTTAGAGAATTCCACATTTCTCTGTTTTTTTAGACGAAGACTTAAATTTTTAAAACTGTTGTCACAAACATAAGGCTGGAAAAAAGGTTAAAGGAAAACCAGGATGTGGTTGAGAAAGCGTTCAGAAACTCTACTCCTCACAAATTACTACAATCACTGTTCAATAAATTCAGAGAAGAGTGGAGAGAAAAAAAAAAACAACAAAGAAATGGTCCCCAGATCTTTTGGTGTACTCCCAAGCCTCCTTCTATGAAAAATGGAGGAGACTCTGAGATGATCACAGCCAGTGGGAATCTGCAAGAAGCCAGGAGAGAAAACAGAAATCATCTCCATTTGAAGTCTCACACAGCGTGATGGGTGTGTGGTGCTGTTAAATCTTAAAACTCACACCCCATTTCATGAACTAATGAGACCTGTTCTGAATAATGATTCAGGTTTGTCAGTGAGGCAGATTGAATTCTCATTTGATGAGCAGCCAATTGATGAAAAAGGGATTCCTAAACAATTAGAAATGGAGAAAGGCGATACCACGGAAGCAATTCATTCACTAGTTACTTTCTGAAGATACAATGAGGACTAAAATATGCACAGTTCCAGCTGTCATGGATCCTAGGGTCTGGAAGTTGATGTAGTCAAGACAGAAGGAGTAAGCTTTTTAAAAAAGAAACTGGTACTTAATTCAGATCTGGGCCCCAAAGAAAATAAAACCTTGCCAATTAGAGAAGTGAGATTGGGTTGTGCTATGTCTTTATTACTGCACCATAATTGTGTCTATTAGTTGATCCTCCCTCGCACTGATTATATCACATTCCTTCACTGTTTATATAATATGCACCCAGATGAAATGTATAGGGTGTTTTGGAAAAGGAATGAGGATGGAAAACTGGTTGTGAAGGAATAATCCCTATTTTTTGAGTAGTAGCATTATTCACCGAACACACGTCTTTATATTACAATGTTATTTTGCTCATTCTATGAAACAGAAATAATTCTAAAAATCTTGCAAATTTTGATAGATAATGGACTTCTTTAAATAAAGGAACATATATAACATATATACATATGTAGATACACACACAAATTCATGTGTACACATGTATACAAAGACATGCATAGCTATAACATATGTTGCACTGTCTTCAAGGAGAAAAAAGTCTATTCTAAATTTATTAATCTTAGGTCATTTTCTTTTTGACTCAAATATTTTTTGTTTCATTACCTTTACTGACTATTTAATAAAGATTTCCAATAGAAAATATTTACTCAGCAAGCATGTGGGGAAACAAATATTCCCATATAGTGCTGGTGAAAATAGAATTAGTGAAAACTTCCTGGAGGACAATTTGGCAATACAAATCAAAAATCTTAAAAATATGCATATCATTTGGCTTATAAATTCTATCACTAGATGTATATTGATATATGTATCTATCTATAATTTCACTACTAGATATTTCTACTCCCTAGTCCATTAAGATTATCTATCAAAGTTTGCAAAGATTTTTAGAATTTTTTTGTTTCATAGGATGAGCAAAATAACATTGTATATAAAAGATACATATTCAGTGAATATACTACTACTCAAAAAATGAATTATTTTTACACAGCCAGTTTTCCCTCCTCATTTTCTTCTGAGTTGTGAGACTTCAAGTGGATAGGATTTCTGTTTTCTCTCCTGGATTCTACTAGAATCCCACTAGCCCGTGATCATCTCAGAGTCTCCCCTGTTTTTTATAGAAGGGGGTTTGGGTGTATCCCAAAAGATCTAGGGACCATTTCTTTGGGGTTTTTATGCTCCCCACTCTTCTATAAGTTTATTGAATGGTGATCATAATAATTTGTGAGCAGTAGAGTTTCTGTGCTCACAAATTACTACTAGATGGTAGGTATATCCAGTAGTGGAATTTATAGATCAAATTATATATAGATATAAATATATTTCTCAAAAGGCATATAAATATACAAAGAGGTATTTACAAGGATATTTATTAGAATGTGGTCTATAGTAGAAAAAACTAGACCCATCTATTATTTATTATAAAGTACAGTATGATAATCATAGAATGCATTTAATTCTATATAGTCATTCAAAATGGAGGCATAAATGTATATTGACATGAAAAGATGTTCATGATACCTGTTAAGTAAAAAAGGGATCGTAAAAATGGTAATAATGATAACTAATATTTGAGTAGTATTTACTACAAGAGAGGCATATGTCTCTGTACTTTGTATATGGTAAAGTCACTCACTTCAAACTCATTGCTATTGTCCCTGGTTTATGAATGAAGGAACCAGGCCTAGAGATCTTCAGTGATTTGTGAATGGTAGAACAGCTAGTAAATGACAGATGTGAGCTTTAATCTTTGACAGCCTGGTTTCAGAGTTCGCATTTTCCATGGCTCCAACATGATACCCGTCTTTGTATAGACACATGCGGGGTTTCACTCATAAAATCACCTTTATATGTGTATATACAAAAAAATAAAAAATTAGAATGATATTTATTAAGATTTAACATGACTATCTTTAAGTGACTACATTTTTAAATTTTAATTTCTGTTTAGTTATGTTTTCTGTAGTGAACAATATATTACTTTTATCCATTTTAAAGAGGGAAAAAATGTGAAAAGACTACAAGGAGGGAAAAAAAATGTGAAAAGACTACAAATATATTCTGCTTAGCACAGCTTGGGTGCATACCATGGGGCAGTCATGCTGTCCTCCTCACCCTGCTGCTGGAAATAGTAACGAAGGGCTCCCAAGGGTCACAAATAATGCACAATATGGAAAATCTACATGGAGATAATTGAAAGTTGAACAAAATTTATTCTCTCAGCTTCTGTGAAAGTGAGACACCCTGAATATTGAATTACTCTTTCTGGCCACTGAATTATTGCTTTCTTACAAAATTCTAAATGGTGCCACAATGGCCTGAAAGAGTGAATATGGCATCCAAAAGCGCCTGACTAGTATAACCAGGTGGGTCAACTTTAGAATTTGCTGGTCTTGGGATCTGTGTCTGGGTCCTGTCAAAAGTAAAAAGATTTACTTGCAATTTACATGGAAGTGATTATAAAGTACAGCTTGTCATAGTATCAATTTCATTTTACTTTCAAATTTACCAGTATGGTTTGTTTGTTGCCATTTTTTTAATCCAATAAACTTTAAGAGAGGAATGTGGACGACACCTGAGAAAGGCATACTTCTTAAATTCATCTGCTCCAGGTGAAATTATACCATGCTTACTTCAGGTCTCAGAAAGAAGCACTTTTGTTTCTCCTGGTAGAACATATCAGCAGTATCTTCCAATTTTATTCGAGTCATATTGTGATATGGTTTTGCTGTGTCCCCACCCAAATCTCATCTTGAATTGTAGTTGCCATAATCCTCACGTGTTGTGGGAAGGACCTGGTGGGAGGTAATTGAATCATGGTAGTGGTTACCCTCAGGCTGCTGTTCTTGTGATAGTGAGTAAGTTCTCGTGAGATCTGATGGTTTTCTAAGGGGCTCTTCCCCCTTTTTCTTGGCACTTCTCCTCACTGCCGCCATGTAAAGAAGGATGTGTTTGCTTCACTTCCGCCATGATTGTAAGTTTCCTGAGGCATCCCCAGCCATGCTGAACTGTGAGTCAATTAAACCTCTCTCCTTTATAAATTACCCAGTCTCGGGTGTATCTTTATTAGCAGCATGAGAACAGATGAATACATACTGTTTTTGACTTTTTAGTTATCTCTCCAATAAAACAAACTTCAAATCTCTATGGTAAAGTGAGCATCTGTCGATGGATTTTCTCTCTTTCTTTCCTTTCTTTTTTCCTACCTTCCTTCCATTCTTTCCTTTTTCTCTCCCTCATCTTCTTTTCTTCCTTTCTTCATTCTTTTTTAAATAACTGTGATTCAGTTTTTATGCTCTCTTACAAAATCTGTCCTACAAGTAGATTACACAATCTGAGCACAGCTCCCTGTAACACTACACGTGCTTTCAGGAAAAGCTACGTTTTCGAGAACTGAAACTTTAGCCACCACTACATGCTGCTCTTGTCTGAGCTCTGAGATTGCTTCTTATTTCTCCCCTGAGGATTCAATGCATTTGGTTCAAGCACCATTGAACGTGATGCTGTATTAATTGCCCTGGAGGGTAGCGAGGCCTTTGAACTGTGGCTGTGAGGAATATTTTGCTGTAAGACATGTGTCAGCACTCGGCTGGTTAACTCTGGGGCTCGGCTGTGCAGCATGCTGGGACCAAGGATCTGGAAAACTACTTTGCATCCTAATCTTACATCTGTTTTCCATCATGTAGTGAGATTGACTGGCTATTCTAACAGGGAAGCATCATTCTGAAATAGCCAGAGTCTACACACAAATATTGTACTGTCAAAGAATATTAAGAATTTTCCATCATTTTTTCAAGTTCTTCCAAACAGCTGGCATGCATAGGTGAATGGGTGATGCAATAGATTAATTGCCTGACCTTTCAACCCAAGAGAAATTGTCTGTGTGTAAGCTATGTGTCAGCATTATGATACTAAAACTTAAATTGAAGATGATGTCTCTGCTTTCAATGAAAACAAAATTGCACTTTTCATTGGCCTAATTTTGCCCATTCTACCTTCCACGCACCAGTTGGAGCTTATTCGTATTCAGTTTGAATGCAGAGTAACATCTCAAATGCAGTCAACACCTTTCTTTCAAAGGACACAGTCAAGTCTATTCACCTGGAATAGTTTCTTCTTCCTCCCAGCCCTCTCGAGTCATAACTGCCATTCACATTGCTACAGATGGAGACAAGTAAGAAAGTTTACAATTACATAGTAAGTCTACAGTTATAATTTCAGATAGTATCTTAGAGCTATAATTATATTTCTGGACTTCTAAGTAGCAGATCAATTTGTTTCCTCTGGATGCTGTGACCTCTCCAATAATATTGGTCATTCTTACTTCTCTCGTTGACTCCCAGCTTTACAATGGTTATAGACACACTTCATAGATGCCTATGGCGCAGTTGGGAAGCATACAGCAAATGCTAAATTTCAATGGAAATGTCAGTTTTTAGAGTCATTTGTTCTCCTAAAGTACTGTGATAAAAAAAAATATGAAAATAATCGTTGAGTAACTTTCCACACGCCTCTTTAGAAGCATGATCCTCACAGTGTCTGCATACTTCCTACTTTTTAGAGAAAGAAGAAAGGTGGTGGAATGTTAGGCCTGGAAAGAAAACTTCCATAGCATCTGTAGAAGGGGAAAAAATGACTGACCATGTGTCAGTTAAGCATTCTGCTTGGAAACCTCAAGCAGTGCATTGTGCTTTTCCGTTTTCTTTAATTTTTAATTGGTTAACAGCTTGAGTTGTGGAAATTCTGCCATATTCATGGTTGCAACAGAGCTGACAGAGGGTGCTGGAAACTGTACTGCTTTCTTTGATTATTATTATTTTTTCATTCCAGGTTTGATTTTAGCAAACTCTTTGTAATCTGGGATCTGGCACATAAAGACTACATATGCTCAAGACTAATCCTGGAATAGACAGCGGTGGAGAGTGGCCCAGGGGACAGGTTTAAATCTTTGATGTTTTAAATAGCCAATCCCTTCAGAGTTCTGGGGTCTGTGGTTTGTCTTCTTTCTTGCACTGACCTTTCCTGGAACCCTTCTCATCAATTTTGGGGCAAAGGCTTCACTTGTTTGATAGTTACAATAACTCATTAACAAGAACACATGCCTTTTTAAAGATTATCATTTACTCATCAACTATTGAGTTCTTTCAGTATGTATACAAGGGAGATGGTAGTTTATCTTTATAGATAGGATCATTATATAAGAAACCATGACCTGGTTATAATATAAGCTAGTGTCTAATTTGTAAAATAAGACTACAAATGTTCACAGAAATGAGAGAAAATGCATGCAAACGTGTTTCATAATTTTAAAGTATTTCCACAATGCAATCTATTATTCCAAAGTAGAAAGGATTGGCAAAAGAGTTGGGAATCTGAAAAAGTGCCCAAGTTGACAACAGTAATCTGTAGTCAGAGGGTGAAAAGTAAATTTGCAATCTGTGTTTTAGGGGCTTGGCTAATAAGCACTACCCTGGCATAACAGAAAAAAAAAAAAAAGCATCAATTTGATTTCTGGCTGTAACTCTTCTGAGGCAAGTCACTTAACCTCTTTGAGCCTAAGTAGGTTTTTCTGTATATGGGGGAAATATAACTTGCCCTATATGTCACTGTGAGCCTTAAATGAGATGGTGTTTATAAAAGATGACAAGAAAAATAGATATTTGGTTCTCAAAAAAAATGATTTCTATCCATTTTTATAATAATTATTGTGAACTACCATTATTGTGATATGTTACTGTTACAACAAAAATCCCTTTATTTATAGCCATAGCTTCTTTTTAGAAATAAAGAACAAAGTCTGTGTTATGGCTAAATTTACAGTGATTAAACCACTTGTTTTTTATTTTAAACAAGTGTGACATTTCATGGAAAAATAAAAGCTTTTCTTTTTAAAAAGGGTACATCATAGGATGTTTGACAGAAAAATAATTCTTTCATAAAATCTTTACCTGTGAAGTAGTACTAAAAATATTTTTAAATAATTGAAAGACTAAGATCTAGCATAACGATCAGCTTTTCTTCCACAGACAATGTTTTTGTTTTGTTTTGTTTACTATAATATTTGCAGTCTGAAGTTAAAAGTGTACGGAGATGGCAACAAATACTAGGAGCAAATTAAAAACATGTTAAATTAAATACAAATGTACATGTTAAACACATGTAAAATACAGAAATGCATATAAAATTAAATACATATAGTGCATACATTTTATATATAAATCATGTTATATATATAATTTTGTTTTAATCATGTTTCACATACAGTCACGAAAGGTGCATGTATCATTAAGAGCAGAGTGGGTTTGCCGTCTACTTTTCATTAAAGTAAAAGAGTAAGGATAGATTTATGAGAAACAAAGAAAGGTAAGAATAAAAATGGATATTGTATACAAAAACAATGTGTATTAGCAAAAAGAATTGGAAAGCTTGAAGATCCAATGATAGTATCATGATTAAGCCAATAATGATATTGCCTAAGATGAATATGTATACTAAGGGTCCCACACTCTGGTCCATAGACCAGTACCAGTACTGGTCCCTGGCCTGTTAGGAACTCCACTGCACAGCAGGGAGTGAGCAGCGGGTGAGCAGGTGAAGCTTCATCTGTATTTACAGCCACTCCCCATCACTCACATCACCACCTGAGCTCTGCCTCTTGTCAGATCAGTGGTGGCAATTAGATTCTCATAGTGCAAACCCTATTGTGAACTGCGCATGTGAGAGATCTAGGTTGCAAGCTCCTTATGAGAATCTAATGCCTGATGATCTGTTACTCAGCCCCAGATAGGACCATCTAGTTGCAGGAAAACAAGCTCAGGACTCCCAGTGATTCTACACTATGGTGCACTGCATAATGATTTCATTGTATATTACAATGTAATAATAATAGAAAAAAAGTGCACAGTAAATGTAATGTGCTTGAATCATCCGCAAACCATGCTCCCTTCCCCAGATCTGTGGAAAAATTGTCTCCCACGAAACCAGTTCCTGGTGCCAAAAAGTTTGGAAACCACTGATATAAATGTTAGTTTCCCCTTCTCTTCAGGGCATACGTTCCAAGACTCCCAGTGCAGGCCTCTAACGATGGTATGTGGATAATACCAAACCCTAATGTACTATGTTTTTTCCTATAACTAAGTTTGATTTACAAATGAGGCACAGTAAGAGATGAACAATACCTAATAAAAAAAGAACAATTATAATCGTATGTTGTAGTAAAAGTTATGAATGGGGTCTCTCTCTCTCTCTCTCTGTCTCTCCAAGGTCTCTGTAATATTTTTGGAACATGGTTGACCACGGTTAACTGAAACTGAGGATAAGGAAGGGCTGCTATACTTTATCATCCAAAGCCCTCATTTTATTATTGTTAATATACATGTATTCTTCAGTTATCATCTCAGCCAATGGTAGAAGTAACTCTAGTGCTAACCCAGGAAGAGCTGTTGATAAAGAGAGGTCTATGAATTGAGAGGAGCTGGGTTTAACGCATGTAGCCAGAGGCCCTTGTCAATAGCTGGCCCCTGTGGCCTGGAGGCACAGCTTCTCATTCATTCTTAGCAGCATTGTATCACATTATATTTTGATAACTCTTGACTTCATGGCATACCTTTTCATACATTGCCCTGTAGATTATTTCATTTATTTCTTACAGAAACTTTCGATAGAGGAACACAAGGCTTAGAGGAGCTAACGCATTTTCCAAGAAAATAGCAGCTTTCAAATTCAAGGGTCTTTTCTTTCACACTACAATTGTCTCTGAGATAAACCCAGATTGACTTCTAGTTACCCTCTTCCTCACCTTACAGAACAAAAAAACAAAAAACAGAAAAAAAAAACATGTATTGACAGTGAATCTCTGGGGTTGAACTATAGTAATCATAAGTACAGTGGCAATTGTAACTCAAATAGGTTTTAAAAAATATTTACAAAATATTAAGCACTGTGCCTGGCTCATAGTAAGTGCTACATAAGTGTTTGTTAAATAAAAATGAATTAAAAATGTTTTTCTTGAGTACAGGAATAAAACTCTGTTTTAGAACTCAGGATAGATTGATGGATATAACCCTTCTTAAAACTCACGTCAAGGGGTACAAAGTTGCAGTTATACAAGATGAACAAGTTCCAGAGATCTACTAGACAGCATAGTGTCTATAGTGAATAAGATGTATGATACACTTAAAAGTTTGCGGAGGATAGATTTTATCTTAAGTGTTCCTATCATCATCATAATCATATCATTATCATCATCATCATTATCATCATAAATAAAGCAGGAAGAAAATTTGAAGTTGATGAATCTGTTTATGGCATAGGTGGTGGTGAGGGTTTCACAGATGTATGCTTATCTCCAAACTCATCAAATTGTATACATTAAACATATACAACTTTTTGTATGTCAACCTTCCTCAATAAAATGATTTAAAAGGAACAAAAAAACTTCAAAGGAGTAGCATGCCACAATTCCTTAAGGAAGATGTTTTATAAACTGCCCATCTTCACACTAACTGCTATTTATGGAGAAAAGACAGCACTGAATTCCAAGTGGTTAACAGTTCTAGAAATTGTAGTGTACATGCCACTTTAGCTGAAATCTTACTTAGTAAATGGTCAGTGACTCTTCTAGGATCCCTGACCTGGTTCTTTTCTGTCAGCCTCCCTAATCTGCCAACTTCCCAAAGACCCTCTCCAGAATGGACTAGTACCAGCTTATCTGGACAGACCTTTGCCACACCTTTGCAAAGCCTTCTAGTTACCAAAGACCAGTATCTTCATCCCACACTTGCCTCAGGTATGACTTCCAATAGACTGCACATAAATATTCCGGTCTGGCCAAAGGATTCTTATGAAAATTATCTGATGCTTTCCTGTACATTTTATCACATTATTCTGCAGAGAGAGAATATCTCCATTTTCCTCTTGCCACTCAGATTGTACCCCACCGCCAGGTTCTGAGTCAAATCTTACCACCTTCTTAGAATTTTAACATGGGTAGCAAAAAGAGGTTAATTTTTAAATCCTTGGTTCTATCATTTATTACCTATGTGACCTTGGGCAAATCATTTCCCACTGTGATTTTGACTTTATCTGTAAAACGGAAAATGCTGACTTAGAATTTGTGTAAGGATTACTGAAAATAAATGTAAAGCACATACTAGGAATTTAATAAATGATATTTCAAAAATTATAACTCAAGGAAGAATTACTCTTTTTAGCTCTTTAGAATTTATCTAGCATTACTTTTAGCATTCTTGTTTCATGCTGTGTTAGCTTAAAATATATATCCACAAATTATTTGATCCTCCTTTCATCAAGACATTGAGTCTAATTCCTTCACCTTGAATATGGGTTGAATGGGGCTGGCCTTAGTGACTTGTTTCCAGTGAATGGGATGAACTGGGCAAAACATGATTTGATTTGCAAAGCCAGGTCATAAAAGGTAATAGAGCTTCTTACTGGCTCTCTCTCTTTGGGGACACTTATCTTTGGAACACAGCTATCATGCAGGTAAGGAAACTCAGGCAACCTGGAGAAGCCCATATGGAGGAAAACTGAGGCTCCTAACCTTCAGCCTCTGCTGCACTTCCAGGTAGCAGCCAGTCCCTGTCTTTCCAGCCTTGTGACCGAGCCATCTTGGGAGCACATCCTCCAGGCCACAGCTAAGCTATTGTACCTTGCACTGAGCAGAGCAGAGACCAGCCTTCCCTGACAAACTCTGCTCAAACTGTAAATTAATTATCGGAATGAAAAATGGCTGTTTTTTAAAGTCACTGCATTTTGAGGCCATTTGTACTCCACAATAGATAACAGGAACAATACCTATATTCAATGCCGTGATCTGGAAGTCACCTCTTATAGGCAGATGTCCAAATTTCCTTAGAGAATTTAAACATCTGTATGTTAACAACATTCATAGCTTAATAAATGCTTTGTTATTTTTAATTAACTTAATTGTTTTGGACATACTCATACGACCAAGGGAGTTATTTTTTCCTTTGTGTATTTGAATTACATAGGTATTTATGGCTAGAAAAAGAAGGCATTGCAGCAAAAAAATGTTATTTTTCAATTTTCTCCTTTGAGATTCTTATATTGAAGTTAAGGTGATCAAAACAACTTTTAAGAAGCTGTTACTTAAGCTGAAGGTTACATTTTACAAGCTAGAAATTGCTTGTCACCCTGAAATATTTGGAAGAAAAAATATATAGTATTGGAAGTTTAAATAGGTAGAGGTGACATTTTCTCATGACAGGAACTGTCTTTTTCTTGTACCAGCTTTCGTTGTTCACCACTCATTATGTGACAGATTGGTATCCTGAGTTTTAAAAATGAAGAACAAAATATAACCCCGAGTGGATTAGCTCTGAGATATGGAGCATGAGTACAGCCCACTGAGTTTGGTATTTTGGAGTCTCAGAAATCCTATACTCTTCAATAAAGTAGGGGATCCAAGGAAGAGGGAGCTATTCAGCCATTATAAATTATTTAATCATTTCCTTTACCTTCAGGGAGAAGATAATATAAAGAGAGAAATTCTATTTCTTTTTTAAAATAACAATAAAAATATGGTACGGAAGTATAAGTAGACTCTTGTAAATACATAGTGCCCAGTGGTTTCCAAAGGGTGGTTGCTGGAAATGGACCCCGAAGAGAAGCCCTGCTGAATGTCATGGGGAAAAGTTAACTTTTAATGTAACAGCCTTAAAAACCTTCAGGCAACTCTAGGGAGAGACAGAAATACTAGTGGTCCCAAGAAGCTTTCACATCTCCCTAAAAAACTGAGCCAAGTTTTTGAGTCATTTTCTATGCAGTATTTAAGGGCCAGAAGGAAGATGGAAGCGTCAGTCTGGTTAATTTAGGCAAAAGCAGAATTTGGACTTGAATGAACCTGGTGAGTCTGCTTGACTGTATACTTTTTTCAGCGGAGTAAACCTGATTCTGGATCATCACTATTTTTGTTCAAATGTGGGGTCAAGTTGGCATTAGTTATATCTAGGCTATTTTTCTGTGAACACAAAAATATTCACTTATTAGATGTCACCTATCAAAATCCGTTCATAGATCTGCACTGTGATAGATTTCAATACTTGACTCTGAGGTTTGTAGGTAGGTCAAGAAATAATCTTACAAATGTGAAGTGGGAAAGAGAAGCAAAGGGTAGAAAGAACATAAATGACCATAATCTAATTTACAAGAAATTGGTATTGTAGAAAGAACTTTCATTATAAATAATTATATTTATAATGGTAAATAATTTATAAATAATTAATTGATAATTGTATGTTTTATATTAATTAAATAGTTTTTAAAGATTATTTATAATAAGACCCAGGTACTGAGGTGAATTGGTTGCAGACTTGCTTTGGCATATAGGATGTTTATCTGCCTCCTTCCTCAACTGTACAGTCAAGGCATTATTAGACTGTGGGGAAGCTAAGCTGCTTCTCCGCATGAATAAATTTCTATGTTAAGTTCAGCAGGAGAAAATAGAAAGAAATTCTTTATAAGTTAGAAAAAAACTAATAAATCAGCTCAAATAACAACAAATGAATATCCATTCCAATTACACATATCTCATACTCTCCAAAAAGCTTAAATTAAAGATGGATAATACCAATCTGGGACTTATTCTGCCTTTTAAAATTAGACAATTATGTACTAAATAGCTGTTTTAAAGAAAAAGAAACTAGCTAAACTTTTTAAATCCCAACTGTCAACAAATACATTTCTATGAACTTTAGAAATGTACTTTGGCAACCATTTACCAAGACAGCTTATTTGAGGGACACTTAACAAGTCAATTGCAGAATAAATCCAACAGATGAAACATGAGTGTTCTGCCTGACTTTGTCTTATGAAGTTGCCTTGTTAGAAAATTTTTAAAGTATGCTTGGAATTTTCAGTCCTTGACGTGATTTCCATGTTGATATTTAATCTGATTAAGTTTAAACCATCTGTCTATAAACATTTGGTAATTTCTTCCCTAGCTTTTAAAAAATCAGATATACAAGAAATAAAATGTAATAAACCAACCTGTGGTAATTTCATTGAATTGCGGTATTTTAGGATAATTTTCTGCCTATGAGAATTAAAGCCATGTTAACATATATGTACATGTTACACACACACCCACACACACACATATTTTTAAAATTATTCCATAAAGTTTCTTCCTTAGGGACAATGTTTACAGATTAGAATTCAAAAACCAGTGAGAACAAGATTCAATTTTAAGTTACATTTACACTTTCTTTTCTCAAGTGAAAAACCAGTTTTATTTATTTTATATACAATATCATACACATTAATGGGCCTTGATATCAAAAGCTTTCAATATACTTTCGTTTTTAAAGTAATAACTTTTATAGTGTTTTTTTGCATATTTAACCAAAAATATGTCTATATATTAAAATATACCATTGAAATGTTCATATAAACATATACTTTTCTTAAACTGATATGACTGTGAAAATGAGGCTAAAAATACCCAAAGATATATTTTTGATTGTGTTTGTGTGTGTATATGTGCAGTGTGTGCGTGCACAAATAATTATTTTTAATATATAACTGGTGGACAAATGTTTCAACCAAAGGCTGAAGGAGGAATGTCAGATTACTTCTTTTAAAATCTGGCACATGCTGAGGTCATTTTAGTGGGTTATAAAATGCCTTCTGGGTGGAGATCGCTGGCTTCATCTTGGCCTAGAAAAAGTTATAGTTTCAGAATTCTGTTTAAACTGGTAGGAGTCTTTGGTAATGGATAGGTTTAGTGTTTCCTAGGAAGAATGGAAGAAAAAAATGTTATTCTTAAATATGCTTTGCAAAATAACCTGCAGGCTGAAAAAAGTCATAAAATGGAAAACATTGCCATTCAACTGAGTAAAAATGTCTTCCCTCTTCTCTAAGAATGTTATTTTTATTTATTCTCCATATTAAAAGAAAAAAATAACTGCCACCCTCTGCACTAATAATGCATTTTAAGTAATTCCAGTTTTTAAATGGCATTAACACCTACACAAAATCCATACCTCTGTTTGTGAACAAACATTTACAAGCATCATTATTCAGAAGCCATTTGAAATATAAAATGATAAGTAAAAATAACACCCTCAATTTGTGTATTTCAGTCATTTTATGTGACCTTTTCTTTCATATCCACTTTGCTGTGTTTCTTTACCAACCTACAGTATCAAGCATAAAAAAGGGGAATTATTATTTCCAGTCTGTTCAAATAGTTGACTAGTTTGATCTTGTAAGTCATACCTAGCCTAACTGACACTTTAAAAAATGTCTTTTTCCAAAAAAAAGAAAAAAAAGTAGAATGAAAAGTTACTTGGAAGGAAAAATATCAGCAAGGGATTTATTGTTTGATTGGGACACCTGTAAATCTCTAGTCTCGGCTCTATGCTGTCCTCTGCTTAGCTATCTTTTTTTTTTTAATCTCCTGACATATACCCCTACGTCTGCAATGGGAGATTCCATAGATTTTATACTCCCACGAACCCCAGTCCTATATCCCTACCCCTTAACAGAAGCAGATGGCCTTTCTTCCTGCTTTCCTGGACAGCGGCCAAATAAACTGTTTTCTTCCACTGACATATCATGTGTGTCTTCACCCTCGCTTTTAATCCCTAGTCTCTCCAGAAGACATGTCCTCTCCCCATCCATTGCTAACCCCTGCTCCTGTGTTCTCAAGCTCTCTTTTTTCTTGCTTTTCTTATGTCTCATTTCTTTCTACTCATTATATACATGCTCAAGTCAACTTAATTATAAAAATAAAATTTTCCTTCTCTCTTGCTATCTCTTCCATCTATTAATATTATTTTTTCTTTTACTGCCCTTGCACTGCCTAGCTATTTGAAAGAGAAGTCTATTCCTTCTATCTTTCCTCTTCGAATAATCTTTTTCCTTTTAATGGGTGAAATACAGCTTCAGTTCTTCTCACTCTACTGAAGACCTCCAAACGACTTCAATGATGTTCCTTAGACCTCATTTTCTTAACCTTGCTTGGAAAAGTGGCAAACACTGAAGAAGAGAAGCCAACTGTCTACCAAAATGTACTCACCTCTCCTATAGCACAGACTTATTGCTAGAAAGGGGCCCCCTGACTCTTGTAATTGCATCTGGCTGTGGCTAGTACTGTGGCTAGTACTTGCCAGTGGAATATAAGCAGAAGGACACAATTCACTTTCAGATTAAAGACTTTCCCATGTCTCTTTCTTCAGCCAACAACAGCAAGATCCTCACGGGTGCTGGTGCCACCAGATGGAAGGACCCATTGTCCTTGAATCACCCATGAACCAGGACCACCTGCCTTAGACTGTTGTGTAACAGGAAATAAACTTCTATTGTGTTAAGCCATTAAAATGCATTTGTGAGTTGGTGACCATACACAGCCCATCCTAACAGAAGCAGATACTATAGGCCAGTATCTTGCTGTGAAACATGAGAATTTATGTGAATTTTGTGAATCTTGCTGATTCACATGATTCTTATGAGAATTATGTGACTTTATGTGAATCTTGCTGAGAATTTATGTGAAACATAAATTCTCCCTAGGATTTATGTCATGTAGCTTCCTGATTCTTCCACTCTGTCTGATATCCCTTCCTGGTTCCCTCTAATTACTTCTCTTCCAACTCCAACTTTATAAATGAACTGATTCTGGCCTCAAGATTTTTCTTTCCATCACTAGTCTTTCCTCGTCAATGTTCTCTTTCATGTTTACCTGCCCTTGGTTCCAGTGACCTTCTCCGTGAACATGACTTCAAGATCCATACTCTTGGCGCATTAACTCATTTTCATAGCTCTACTCTATTAAGTAAATTTTGGTTGCTTGAGCAAGCAGAGGAAAAATAATAGAATTTTTTTGAAAGATGGAAAAAAGTCAATCAATTAAACATGGGAAGTGTCAGAATCAGGACACCCACGTAGCTCAGTTTGAGGACTTTGGGGTCCTCCACATCTTCTACTCTAAGGCAGTTTATTCAATATATTGTTTAGTTCAGCTGACAATCTTTTTATAGCAAGATTTCCCTAGTGAAGAAGGCAGTGTGCTGATTTACATTCTGGTATGAGCTCCTTATCTAGTGCAGGCGAGCACTTTGATGGACACAAGCCTCGGGTGCTACCACTGACATGAAACAGCTACCAGCCACCCTAGACACAGAATCGGATTGGCCAGCTTGAACAAATTGCTTTAAGCTAGAATAGAATCATGTGTTGAGTTTTAGAAGGATTACAATTCTTGGAATGAGATTTCCACTTGCACTTCATCACAGACAATGTGACCCTGAAATGTAGCCTTGATTCGCCAACAGTAGCCTGTGACTGAGATAGAATCTGGAGTTATAACGGAATATAAGATAAAACCTATCTAGCTCTATGCTTAATGATTTGGTTACAACATGAATGATTAACATAATTGATTACTTATCTAAGGTGTTATGCCATGTAGGAAATAGTTTTCCTGCATCCCTTCATTCATGTCTCATAATTATAAAAGTATTATTAGCATGTCTACTTTATGACAGAAAAACTTGAATCTAGAATGATACTGTTAATTCTTCCTACCCTAGATAAATAATTGAATGACATAAAATCTCAAGAATACTATATTAGAATTTTAGTCATCACTGAAATTCTACAAAATAGCTTAATACAACTGAAGAAATTGATTACATGATGTTAAAGGATCATTATTTTTTCATTCAACAAATATTGGCTGTGTGTTTTTTCTATGCCAGATCCTGTGCTTGGAACTAGTAATATAGGGATATAAGGTTTCATAACTCTTCTAAAGGAACTCGCAGCTTGGCAAGGAAGAATGACAAGTGAACCAGGGAGCGTAGATGGCCACGTTAGAGACAGGGGTAACATGAGCTGCCATAAAGATCTACATGAAAGCATGGAGTGAAGCACACATCTAGCCAGACATTATGGGAACAGGGAGAATTCCAAAAGGCCATGCTGAGTTGACTTTCACTTTTGTAAATATTGTATGATAATAAAAGTAGTATATGTAGAATGCTTGTAAAGTACAGGCAAGTCAAAAGAAGAAGACATAAGTCAAATGCAATCTTGCCACCCAAAGATAATCCACAGTAAACATTTGATATATTCCCATCTAATCTTTGTCTAGGATTATATATACACAGTTTTAAAATACAAAGTAAATCATACTATATATAGTATTATAACCTGCTTCTTCACTTAGTAATATTCCGTAAATATTTCCAATGCCATTAAAATGTTCAGAAAACTTTGTTTTTCATGGCTATATAGTATTTCACCATATGAAGTGTATCAATTAGGGTTGTTGGTTGCAAGGCATAGAAACGGACTCTGGCTGATTTAAGAATTGAGGAATGTATTAAAAGGATACTGGGTATATCATAATAGCATTGAGAAGGCTAGAGATCCATGCTCAAAAAATGGTGTGAACAATAGAAGGCATAGAACTTTCCGGTAAAAAATATTGCTGTTGCCACATCTTCCATCTGGATGCTGCAGCTTCCAGCTCAACACTACAGCCACTACTGATCTGGAAACTAGATGCTGCTTCCAGCGTTATCTTTTACCTCTTCCAGACTGAATTTTCTACTGTCTATGTGTCTTTGTGTAATTAGTTCCCAATTCAAATTTGAGGGCTAATGGATTTGATTTGGCTGAGCCCAAGTCAAATGCTGATATTCTATCAGAAAGGAAAGCTGGGTAAGTGAGTGTCATAGGCTGAAGTGTGTACCCCCAAAATGTGTAAGTTGAAGTCCTGACCCCCTAGTTCCTCATAATGGGACTGTATTTGGAGATGAGGTCTTTAAAGAGGTAAATAGGTCATTTTAACCTAATGACCTTATTTTAAGGTCATTAAGATGGGCTCTAATCCAACATAACTGATGTCCTTATGAGAAGAGGGAATCTGGGGACAGAAAGGTACAGAGGAAAGACCATGTGAAGATGCAGGGAGAGGAAAGGATGACCTGTAGGAGTTCCTCTTTCAGCTGTTCCATATAAAACAACATCACACAAGTGTCTGTCTTTAGTGAACATGAACAGATAGTTTGACAACTAAAATTACCTTTAAAAAGAGGTTCTCACAACCAAACTACAAATTAGAATCACTGTGGGAAGACTTTTAAAATATCAACACCAGGGCCCCATCTCTAAAGATACAGGTTTGATTGTTCTAGGGTGGGGCAGAGTCATCATTATTTTGTTAACTTCTCAAGTGATTTTTGTATACCTAGCCAATCTCTTTAAATTGCTTTAAAGCAACTTAGGGAAAAAAATCAGAGAATTAGCTTTAGAAACTGAGAAAAGTGGTAGTAATATCTCTTCTAAATAAGTGAAGTGATAGAATTCACTTCAAAGTTCAAAGATTTTAAAATCATTATCTAAACAACAGTAATTCTTTCCATACTAATCTATAGATTCAGTGTAATTCTGACCAGAAGCTGAGAAGGATTGTTTATACAACTTGACAAGCTCATTTTAAGATTTTTATGAAAGAGAAAGGAACTCAAAGTAGCCAAAATACTCATGAATAAAGAGGGAAAATTCTCCCCTCCTCAAATACTTAGACTAAGAAACTATAAGAATTAAGATGGTAGAGTGAGAGGCCGAGAAAGACAATTGGCAAATAGAATAGAGAATACAGAAAGAAATTTATGACTAAATAACATAAATATGCAATAGAGGCGTCATGACAGATTGCTACATATAGAACCCAAAAATTGTTATTTGCATGGAAAAAAGATTTAAAACATTCCTATATTACACAATACATAAAAATCAATTTCAGATGATAAAAGAGAAAACTGTCAGTAGAATTTTAATGATTTTAGAAAAAGCATATATAATCTTACATTAAGAAAATATTTCTTTTTTTTTTTTTTTTTGAGACAGAGTTTTGCTCTTGTTGCCCAGACTGGAGTGCAATGGCATGATCTCAGCTCACTGCAACCTCTGCCTCCTGGCTTCAAGCGATTCTTCTGCTTCAGCCTCCCAAGTAGCTGGGATTACAGGTGCCAGCCACCATGCTTAGCTAAATTTTGTATTTTTAGTAGAAATGGGGTTTCACCATGTTGGCCAGGCTGGTCTCGAACTCTTGAGCTCAGGTGATCCATCAGGCTCAGCCTCCCAAAGTGCTGGGGTTACAGGTGTGAGCCACTATGCCCGGCCAAGATTTATTAAATAAAACATTAAAAGGTGTTAAGCATAAAAGCAAACTTAATAAATCTTTTTTGGGGGGAGATGTGGTCTCACTCTGTTGCCCAGGCTGGAGTGCACTGGCATAGTCACAGTTCATTGCAACATCCTAGGCTCAAGTGATCCTTCTACCTCAGCTTCCTGAGTAGCTGGAACTACAGGCATGCACCACCACACCCAGCTAATTTTTTGTATATATGTACATACACTTTTTTTTGTAGAGATGGGGTTTTGCCATGTTGCTAAGGCTGGTCTCAAACTCCTGGGCTCAAGCTATCCATTTCCTCAGCCTCCCAAAGTGCTGAGATTACAGGTGTGAGCTACCACACCCTGCCTAAATTAAATCTTTTTTTGGAAAAAACAAACAATATACATAAAAAGTTGAAAAAACATAAACAAGTAGTTCTAGACAAGATAATTTGCATAGTCAATAACATGGAAAAATGTTCAAACATTATAATGAGGACAATGTATATCAAGACCAAAATTAGAAATCATCTTTGATTAACAAATATTAAGAAATCTGATAATTCAAAGTATTGGATGTCTTATTCCTGCTACTGAAAATGTATAAATTCATTGACCACTCTGAATGGTAATACAGTATTATATATATTTTTCTTACCTTATGACCACAATTTTATTTCTTGATGCAGACCAACAGAAATCATTCTACATGTGCTTCAGAATAGATGTATAAAACTACTCATAGGAAAAAGTTTATAATAGCAAAATTCTGGAAAAACATTTAAAAATCTGTAATGGAAAAATATATGAAGAATTGTGGTATATTCATGATGTGGAATATTATGCAACAATGAACATTTAAGAGTAGTTACTTGCCACAATATGCACTCAAGAATTCACATGCTAACTGAAAGCGCAAGTCTCAGAAGCCTACATGAAGGTTGACACTCTTAAATAAAGCTCAAAAACAAAGGTATACCATATGCTGTTAGGCCTTAAAATCTGTGTAATCAAACTAATTATAAAGATAAAGGAATGACCAACACAACTGTCGGGATAGTCATTACTTCACTGTAAGGTAGGGAAACAACACATGGGTTGGTGTAAAGTGTTGATAATATTTTAGTTCTTAGGTGTATTTTGATGTTCACAAAACACATTACATGAATAAACAAGAGAGGTATGCAATCATAATTGGTTATGAACCAACAGCTATAACAGATCCAATTCTGCAAACTTAATTAATCAGTATAATTTCCAGTGTTGTTTTTAGATCTTAGCAACCACTGAGGTGATATTAAGACTATTGACAATTGGCAATTTTATTTATATAATTTATATATTATGTTAAATACTTCCTGAGTGGCAGTCGACGAGCCAGATGTTATGGCTCATACCTGTAATCCCAGCACTTTGGGAGGCTGAGGCAGGCAGATCACTTGAGCTCACGAGTTGGAGACCAACCTGGGCAATATGGTGAGAATCCCGTCTCTATTAAAAATACAAAAAAAAAAAAATTATCCAGGAGTGGTGGCCCATGTCTGTGGTCTGTGGTCCCAGCTACTCAAGAGGCTGAGGTGAGAAGATTGCTTGGGCCCGGTGACTGGACTTGCAGTGACCCAAGACTGTGCCGCTGCACTCTGCCTGGGTAAAAGAGTGAGACACTGTCTCAAAAAAAAAAAAAAAAAAAAAAAAAAAAGTGGCAGTTAATGTAGATGCATTTGTATTTGTTGAAAGGAGAATATATTAATGTATTTATGCATTGCTTTAAGCATGGTTTGAGACATTTTGGTCTCAAATAACAGAACATACTACATACAATGTCTCGAGAACATGAAAGGTACAAAGTTCTCATAACTTGAAAATTTCAGAGGTAATTAAGCTCAGGTTCTGTTTTGCCTTCATGTCTCTGCAATTCTTTCAGCAACACCTTTCTCCTTTTGCTAGCTTCATCCTCAAGTATTTTTTTTTCTTATGGTTTCAAGACTTGCATCCATAGGCAATGCAATTTTCTTTTTAAGAAGAAAAAATTCCCAAACCACAAATTAAAGTTTCAGCTAGAAAACACCACATACAGACTCTGGTGTACCTGGCCATGCTTGTGCCAATCCCTGTAGAAAATGGAGGGAAATTTTACTGATTTTCTTAAATCAATCTCTTGAGTCAAGGGCTGATGAAAGGCAGTATTCCATATAATCTGAACTTTTGGGGTTCTATTAGGAAGGAGGAAAGGGAAATGTATGCCAGAAATGTACCAAAATATTCACTGCATTTAATTAGGAGTTAATTAGAAATCAATCATTTTTTTAAATATCAAAATTAAAATTAGTGGCTGAAATTTTTCATATATATTATATATTCATTCTTTAGGAATCTCTTTTTTAGTAGTATTATATAATCCAATTCCTAGCTCTCTTTTTTATTTTTTATTTAATTTTTTATTTCATTTAATATTCTGTGGAAGTAAATTTGACTATAAGAACCAGCATTTCAAGCCAGCAAAGCAATAATTATGCAATTCACTTTTACTAGCCAAAATGCAATGGGGTTCAAAAAGCCTCTCTTACTTAAGAAGCTTTAATAATACTAATTCTTTAAACATAAAAGAAAGGACACAATGTTTAAGGAGGCAATTTACTAGCCTTCTAGATGAGTTCCTAATAAAAAGCTGTTCTGCAAATGAAAAAGGAAACAAAGAACTTAATGTACTTAGATTTCCAGATTTCAGTGGAATGTCTTCCATCACAAATTATTTCCTGCTCCTTGATCTTCACAAGCCAATGTTTGCTATCTGCTTTAAGTTTTTGACAAATCATTGCTTTATGCTTAAATAACCACATTCACAAATGCCATCTCCATGAAATACAAGGGTCCATCATCAGATAATTAATGCAGCAAAGCAACTGTGGGTACCCGTGTGTCTCAAGTGGTTGCTGTTCAAGGTTAACCTCCTTGCTTTGACATCATAAAATGATAGTGTACCAAGTTTCAAAGGGCCTGTTTTAATTAAAATATACAGGCATTGCTAATAGGAATGAAATGTCATCAGACCCGAAAATCTCTGTGCAAACATTTTCAGTGCTATTATTCTGCACTATAACGCCACACTTCATTGTCAGTGAGGCAGGCAGAATAATAGTGCCTAAAGATGTCTATGTCCTAATCCCTGAAACCTATGAGCATGTTACCTGATGTGGCAAATGGGACTTTACAGCTGTGATTCAGTTCAGGTCCTTGAAATGGAAAGATTATCCTAGGTTATCTCAGCAGGCCTGACGTAATCACATGGTCTTTAAAAGCGATCATCTTTCCTGGTTGTGATCAAAGGGTGATTTCTACCCAAGAAGAATCAAAGGTGCAAAAATTCTGGCCCTGAAGATGGAGGAAAGAGTCCAAAAGCCAAGGGATGTGGGCAGCTTCTAGAAGCCAGAAAAGGGAAGGAAACAGATTTTCCTCTAGGGCCTCCCTAAGAAAGGCAGCCCTGCCAAAACTTTGATTTTAGCCCAATGAGACTCATGTCAGACTTCCGGAACCATAAGATAACGAATTTGAGTTGTTTTAAGTCATGAAGTTTGTGGTGATTTGTTGCTGCAGCAATAGGAAATGAATACAGTCAGCAAATACTGCAATATTTGAAGTATATTCAAAATGTTAAATACATACAAATTACCTCTCATTTAAATGAGGTTTTATATACTTTATATGTTGATTGCGGCATTTGCTTTTTATTTCTTCTGCAAATTTCCAGTTCCTCCATTAAAAAAGAGATAATTTCCTTTAATAGGATTTATTAGGTTAAACCTTTTTTGAATATTCTTTATTTCTCAATATAATGAGATTAATCATAATTAAGTAACTTTCAAATGCCATTTCTGTAGTTCCTTCAGAGCTTAACTATAGTGCTTGATTCTGTTCTTAGAGTATAAATTTTGAAGTGTGCCTCCCTGTGGGTAAAAGAGACTTCTAAAAAAGCGTCAGTCAGCAGGCAAAGTGCTGAGCTCTACCCTTTACTGATTTTCCGTATCATGGAAAGAACAACCCTAAAATCTGAATTCCGTCACTCTGCAGAATCTGCTCCATCCCAGGGATGTAAAGCAATGTTGCACCCAGGGATTGCTACTGACATGTGATACCTCCTGAGCAGAAGCGTGGGAAGCTGATCTTGACCACAGACCTGGTGTGTGTACCCTGTTGTTGCTGTTGTCATGTGCTGAAGGACTGCACCCCATCACCCTGGCTTCCACTTCATTTCTGCATTACCCACCCCACCTGCAAGCCTTGCCCCACAGTGACTCCCATGCCAAGTCTCATCCTAGTTACACCCTGTTTGCTATTTCCAAATTGTTTTGCTTTCCTTCTAGAAAATGTAGACAGAAGGGTGCAGGTGTTTTGCCCACATCTGCATAATGTAAACTGTGTATGTATATACATATTATATAGTTGTTTCCAGGAGCCTATCTCTGTGGGATATGTGTAATTCAAACACCTACCAGACTGAAGGCAGCTTTTGTACACTTGGCTTCTGAAAGAGCTGCTGCTTCCCTCTTGCATGTAATAAAACTGTGATATCCATCTAAGTTTATGCATGTTTGTTCATATCCTAGTATACAGCAACTGCAAGAAATAGAAAGACCACAGACAAGTTCTAGGACTTGCTCTAGAGAGAGAAAAAGTATATATTTATGCTATTTCATCAGCCTCTTTAATCATCTGTATCATGACGGAAGTGACACCCTCGTCAGCCTCTTTAATCACCTGCATCATGGCAGAAGTGATACCCTGCCTAAATAGGACTCTATTCATAAAATCTGCACATTGTTTTCCACAGTAAGAAATCGCATTTCTAGATTTTTTTCTGATTGTACAAGAGAGTGCCGTTTTAGAACAATACATTAAATTAGACGATATGCACATTTTAAAAAAAAATCATGAAATCTTACTGCTCTGAGATTACTTCCAAGAATAGTATACAGAGTGTGCTGTGCTTTTCTGATTTTGTTTTTGTTTGTTTGTTTGTTTTTGACAGAGTCTTGCTCTGTTGCCCAGGCTGGAGTGCAGTGGCGTGATCTTGGCTCACTGCAGCCTCCCAGGCTCAAGTGATTCTCGTGCCTCAACCTCCCAAGTAGCGGGGATTATAGGCACATGCCACCACATCCAGCTAATTTTTGTATTTTTTTAGTAGAGAAAGGGTTTTGCCATGTTGCCCAGGCTGGTCTGAAACTCCTGGCCTAAAGCAATCCACCTGCCTTGGCCTCTCAAAGTGCTGGGATTACAGGCTTGAGCCACCATGCCTGGCCACACCATGTCTTCAGACACAAGCAGATGTAATTTTACATAAATAAGTAAATGAGATATCAAGATTTCTGGTTTTGTTATGAATGCTTTTAATGTTTTAAATTCAGATATTGTTATCATTGTTCTTGTTTTGATTTCTTATTCCCTCTCTCCTAATTTTTACATTTCCCCATTAACATATTACAGTCATATGTATGTATGCATATATGTATATATGTATATGTTCCTGCATTTTGGTAGTGTTTTGTGCTGCCAAAAGTGGGGATTTGGAAGAGATAGAACATTTGCTTTAAAAAAATACTTCAATAAGTTTTCAAAATGCAAAGTTTAGCCTGATGTCTAGTGTTGATTAAGGGAGGAGAGTTTCTCTGCCTAGAGAAGAACAATTTAGGAAAAGAGTTAATGATTTTTAGCTAGAGAGGGAACAGAAGGTTTCCAAGGTGAAGAGAGAGAGAGAGACCTGAAAAGTGGAGGTTTGCCAGGGCCCATCAGGATCAGGTGAGGAGGAAACCTGGCCAGTGAGGATTTCTTCTCGACAGGCACAGCCAACGGACAAGGGAGGCAGGCAGAGCTTGTCTTCTACATTCTTGCCTATACCGTGTTGCCTTGTAATTTCCCCTTATCATCTGCAATTTTCAGGAGAAAATCTGTTACACTGTCAGCAGCCACATGATGTTAGGGAAAAGAACAACTAAGAGACCCATGCAATAAGAAAACGTAGAGAAATAAGAAAAAGAACTCATTGGCAAGGCTGAATTTAAAAATTCCACAGAAGCTGGAAATTATAGTAAAGAAATAGCCCTCAGAGAATCCTTAGAAATTCTGGAAAAGGAGTGGCACTGTAGAACATGGAATGAGAAATGAGAATGATGCTTTGAGTAGTAAAGGAAAATGTTAACCAAGGGAACTGCAGGACTCCGGAACGCTGAGGAGGCTGACAATTTAGATGAAAACTTCTTAGTGTGAATTTTCATAAACACAACTACCAAGTCAGTGGTAGTCTATATATCATTACATCTTCAGTATATTCCCATGGAAATGCTTATGTAAAGTTCTGTTTTTATCATATTCCAGAACAAAAGTGGGTCTTTTTTTCTTCTTTGTCAATTTGGTAGGTAAGACATTACATACCCTGGTAGAATACCTTTGCAGTTCATTGACTTCTAATGAGGTTGAAAACTCCTTTACTTTCTTTTTTATTTCTACTTCTGTGAATTTAGATATCATAATTCTGAATTCAATCATTGGGGAATAGCCAACTAATCCAGTTATCTCCCTATAAATATATCCTGCATTTTTTGACTTGTAATTTTATAAATGTAGTAAAAAGGACATTTTTTAAAGTAGGACCAAACTTATACTGCAGAATGAGAACAGATTTATTTTACTACATAGCTGGCTTAAGTATAGTTATCTGTAACAAACAACACATAATTTTTAAGTAAATTTTCAATTAATTTCTCATTGGTATATGTTGGAAAGTTGGAAACCCCAAGATAGATGTAGCCAATAGAATGAGTTGCCTGTGTTCTGGTCAGGTTAGGATCTCTTTTCTAATACTGTTATATTCTGCCTTCTTTGGGTTCTACGTTTGAGATAGGAAGGAAAGGGATTGAAATCTGCCCTGTTTGCTGGAGAAAAAAAAAATGTTTTCCCAGTTAGGGCTTGGGCCAAAACACAGATTTTCTAAGGCTCAAAAACATGAAGCCCATGAACCTCCCTGTATAGGTTCTATACAGGGTATAGGTAACTATTCTCCTTCAGTTCAGGATACATTTGTCAGCTTGGGTTGCAAAGCACAAACTGTGTGGCTTAAGCAACAGACATATATTTCTCATAGTCCTGGAGGTTGGAAGTCTAAGATCAAGGTGTTGCCAGGATTGGTTTCTGGTAAAGCCACCCTTTCTTCTCTTCTGACTGTCTTCTGACTGTGTCCTTACGTGGCTTTTCCTTTTGCACGTGGACAGAGAGGGTGGGGGATCTCTGGACTCTCTTCCACCTCTTAAGAACGCCAGTCATAAAAGATTCGGGCCCTACCCACATTCTTTTAACCTTAATTACGTTTGTAAAGGCATTATCCCCAAATACAATCATATTGGAGGTTAAAGCTTCACATGTGAATTTTAGGGAGTGCAAGTAAGTTCACAGCACAGGAGCTCAAGTTTTACTGTTGATGTCACATCCAGTAGTATGTAGGTTATGCCATAGCAGCAGTGTATTGTGCAAAGAGATATAAGTTGGATTTCCATTATTTCAAGTGTCATGACTGGTTTTCATGGTTTCCCAATTCAGGCTGAGGGATAAATCAATGGGATAAATAATGCATAATTCTGCATTGATAATCAAGTATTGGAATAAATCGTTGTGCATGTGATAAATGAAAGACTGTATGAGAGTTATTAAGCAAAATCAGAACAAACATATTTTAAAAATCACTCCTACATACCAAAGCTAAGTATTTCAAAGTTAAGACTACAAATTGAAAATGCCTTAAAAGATTGGGCTTTTGTTAATATATTTGTGCCTTAAGAAAACCATCAGCAAACATTCCACAAGGAGTTTTACCTTTAGTTCTTCTGACATTTGCAAAGGTTCCCTCCTCCCTCCTCTCTTTATTATGAGTTAGGGGCTTTCCAGCTGCCAGGTAGCTTTGAAGTTACATATCTTCCTAGGACTACTGACTTCCTCCGGAGATATCTCCCTAAATCCTCTTAGAGAATATGATGCTCAGAGCTTTTGTTCTATATAATCACTCCCAGTTAGAAAGAATAAACTCAGGACCAAGCAACTTGGCTGGGTGCTTAAAGCCCTGCTCGATGCAGCCAGACACGACCAGGTGTCGTAGGATTCTGAGAGGAGAGAGAGAAGCTCCCCCTGCCCCCCAAACACACACAGCCCCGAGAAGGAGCCGTTTTCACCAGCAGTATTTTTACTTGAAATCATCACCACGATGTACACCGACAGGCAGGGAGACAGGAATAGGCAGCTGCACCAGGAAAGAACGTTGAGAGCTGACAGTGTGTGTGGACGCATGCTTGAATGCACATATGTATGTATGCATGGATGTGTATGTCTCACACACACACACACCCCCCCCCCAAGAGTTTTATATTTTCTTATGTGCATCTCCCTATTTTTTTTCCTTTGAATATTATTTACCATATCATAGAGCTCTCACAGAAAAACAAGCATCAACAAATTGTTCTCCTCATTATCTCTGAGGCTTCTTTAAATGTTGAGTACTACTTTTATTTTACTATTTAAATAATAATTGATTTGGTATTTCAAAGGCACATGAGCACTTTCCACCCAGGTCCTGTATGTTATCCCTTTGTTTATGAACTTTTAAGATCTCTAGACAATTCCAGAGCCTTTCAGTTATGTTCTCCAACATAATTTCGGCTGTTGCCAAAAAAATGAATCATTAAATATTGGCCCGAGAAGGCTAATTCTAAGAGTTTCAAGAAGTTTTTCTAATCTGATACAATATTAGTGATATAGATTTTTATATAATTTGTTCTCTGAGGATAAAGCAAAACTTTTATGCCCTTTTGAAATGCCAATATAAAATGAAATTAAAGAACACCTTCAAGGATCTAGAATTAGAAATACCATTTGGCCCAGCTATCCCATTACTGGGTATATACCCAAAGGATTATAAATCATGCTGCTATAAAGACACATGCACATGTATGTTTATTGTGGCACTATTCACAATAGCAAAGACTTGGAACCAACCCAAATGTCCATAAATGATAGACTGGATTAAGAAAATGTGGCACATATACACCATGGAATACTATGCAGCCATAGAAAAGGATGAGTTCCTGTCATTTGTAGGGATATGGATGAAGCTGGAAACCATCATTCTCAGCAAACTATCACAAGGACAGAAAACCAAACACCACATGTTCTCACTCATAGGTGGGAAATGAACAATGAGAACACTTGGACACAGGAAGGGGAACATCACACACTGGGGCCTGTCATGGGGTGGGGGGAGGGGGACGGAGGAGTGATAGCATTAGGAGATATACCTAATGTAAATGAGGAGTTAATGAGTGCAGCACACCAACGTGGCACATGTATACATATGTAACAAACCTGCACGTTGTGCACATGTACCCTAGAACTTAAAGTATAATTAAAAAAAAAAAAAAAAAAAGAACACCTTATAATCCTAACTGGGAATGCCAAAAATTTGATGAAATGTCTAACTCCAGATGTTATTTTCTACGATTAAGAATGTGTTGTGCTGGCCAGGCGTGGTGGCTCACGCCTGTAATCCCAGCACTTTGGGAGGCCGACACCGGCGGATCACAAGGTCAGGAGATTGAGACCATGGTGAAACCCCATCTCTACTAAAAAAAATACCAAAAATTAGCCAGGTGCGGTGGCGGGCGCCTGTAGTCCCAGCTACTTGGGAGGCTGAGGTAGGAGAATGGCGTGAATCTGGGAGGTGGAGCTTGCAGTGAGCTGAGATCGCGCCATTGCACTCCAGCCTGGGTGACAGAGCAAGACTCCGTCTCAAAAAAAAAAAAAAAAAAAAAAGAATGTGTTGTGCTACCACTAATGCAACAGATAAGTGACCCATCTTAGTGATATTGTGGGATCATGAAATGTAGAACAGAAGTGACCCAGAGCTCAAGGCATTGTCTGTCCACAACTTTCAAGTCCACTCTTCACAGTACCCTGCAAAGTGGAGAGTCTTTCTCCAAAGTAAATTCTGCTTGGGCTGAGCCTCTGTTTTAGCTTTTTAGCAATCATTGTACCTAGAATAATAAGCTTTTGGCTTAATGTTATTTTAGGTCATCTCAGACTTTCTGTACACTGTAGAAGACTCAACTCATAATATGAGAATCTTTTAGATTACCACCAAGTACACTATGAAGGACCTTTTAAACTGAGGTACATCATTCCTGGGGACTGCCCAAATTTTCATTAGTTACTTCAGAAAACCGCTTTTCTCCCATTATGGTATGTTAGAGATCCAAATAGGCTCTGCTTTGCTGGACTATCATGTACATTAAGATATACTGTTAAGAAAGCAGAAGCATGATGAATAAGTAGAATGCAGAAGAATTTTAGAGCAATGAAACTACTGTTTGATACCAGAATAGTGGACACATGTCATTATACATTTGTCAAAACCCATAGAATGTACAACACCAAGTGTGAACCCCAGTGTAAGCGATGGACTTGGGTGATAATGATGTGTCAACAGAGGATCATCCCTTGTAATGAGTGTCCCACTGTAGTGGGGATGTTGATAGTGGGAAGGCTGTACTTGTGTGAAGGCAGGGAGTATGTGGGAAATCTAAATTTCCTGCTAAGTTTTGCTGTGAACCTAAAATTTTCCTCAAATATAAAGCTTACTTTTTTATTTTTATTTTTATTTTTATTTTTTTTAGACAGAGTTTTGCTCTTGTTGCCCAGGCTGGAGTGCAATGGCATGACCTTGGCTCACCGCAACCTCCGCTTCCCAGGTTCAAGCAATTCTCCTGCCTCAGCCTCCCAAGTAGCTGGGATTACAGGCATGCGCCACCATGCCAGGCTAATTTTGTATTTTTAGTAGAGACAAGTTTCTCCATATTGGTCAGGCTGATCTCAAACTCCCGACCTCAGGTGATCCACCTGCCTTGGCCTCCCAAAGTGCTGGGATTATAGGCGGGAGCCACTGCACCCCACAATAAAGTTTATTTTTTAAAAAACAGATGTGATACATAAAATATGCTTTTATTTTTCCTCAGTTCCTGTCACACAGCTCCTGAAGCCCTTGGAATTTTGTGAGTAATAGGAGGGTCTTTTTTATTCACAAAGATACCCATATTAAATCCATAGAGCAAGATAATTTAACAGTTGTAAATATACATGCACCCAACATCAGATCACCTAAATATGTAAAGCAAATATTAATAGATCTGAAGACTGAGCTAGACTGCAATACAATAATAATAGGGGACTCCAACACCACACTTTGCGCAATGCACAGGTCACCCAGACACAAAATCAGTAAGAAAATATCAGGCTTAAATGACTAGACCAGATAGTACTAACAGACATATATAAAATGTCAATAGCAGCAAAACATGGATTCTTCTCAAGTGCACATAGAACATACTCTAGGATAGATCATATGTTAGGTTATGAAACAAGTCTTAACAAATTTAAAAAGACCGAAATTATATCAAGTATCTCTTCTGATCCCCAAACTAGAAATTAATAATAGGATGAAGTTCAGAAAATTCACAAATACATGGAAATTAAATAACATGCTCTTGATCAACCAATGGACCAATAAAGAAATTAAAAGAAATGTAAAAATATCTTGAGACAGATGAAAATGGAAGCATAACATATCAAAACTATGGAATGCAGCAAAAGCAGTTCTAACAAGAAAGTTTAAGCTATAAATATCTTACATCAAAAAATAAGCAAGATCTCAAACATCTTAATGTTGCACCTCAAGAAATTATGAAAACAAGAACAAACTAAGCCTAAAGTTAGTATAAGGAAGGAAATAATAAAACTAGAATAGTAGTAAATAAAACAGACTAAAAAAACAATTTTAAAGATCCATGAAATTAAGTTAGTATTTTGAAAAGATAAACAAAATCAATAAACATTTAGCTAGACTAAATAGAAAAAAGGAAAAAAAGCCAGATATATGAAATTAGAAATGAAAAAGGAGACATCACAACAGATATCACAGAACTACAAAGGATCATTAAAGACAACTATAAATAACTACACACTGATCAACTCTAAAACCTAGAGGAAATGGATAAATTCCTGGACATACACAACCAACAAAGATTGAATTACAAAGAAATAGAATATCTGAACAAATCAATAATGAGTAAAAGTATTAAATAAGTAATAAAAAAATCCCTAACCAAAGAAAAGCCCAGAACCTGATGCCTTTACTAGTAAATTCTACCAGTTAAAGAACTAACACCAATTCTTCTCAAACTCTTTCCATAAATTGAAGTGGAGAGAATACTTCCAAGCTAGCTTTATGAGGGTAGCTTTACCATGAAATCAAAGCCAGACAAGAACAATACAACAAATAAAACTACAGGCTGATATTCCTGATGAAAATAGATGGAAACATTCTCAAAAAACATGCTAGAAAACTGAATTTAACAGCACATTGAAAACATCTTTCATCAGGATCCAGTGGGATTCATCCCAGGGATGCAAAAATGGTTCAACGTATGCAACTTAGAAATGTAATACAACACATTAACAGAATGAAGGACAAAGACCATATGATCATGTCAATAGATGCAAAAAAAAAAAAAAAAAAACCTTCGACAGAATTAAACATCCTTTCATGATACAAACACTCAACAAATTAGAAATAGAAGGATGTAACTCAACACACTTAAGGTCATATATGATAATCTTACAGCTAATATCATACTCACTGGTGAAAACTTGAAAGCTTCTTCTCTAAGATCAGGAATAAGACAAGGATGTGCACTCTCACCACTTCTATTCAACATAGTACTGGAAGGCCTAACCGGAGCAATTAGGTAAGAGAAACAAATAAAAAGCATCCAACTTGGAAAAAAAAATGCTAAATTGTCCTTGATTGCTGATGACATAATTTTATATTTAGGAAATCCTAAAGACTACAACAAAAAATTGTTAGAATTCATAAATTCAGTATAGCTGCAGCATATAAAGCCAACATACAAAAATCAATAGTGGTCCTATATACTAACAGCAAACCATCTGCAAAAGAAATTAATAAAACAATCTAATTTTCAATACCTACAACACCCACAAAATATTTAGGAATAAATTTAACCAGAAAGGTGAAAGATCTTTGCACTGAAAACCATAAAACATCAATACAAGAAATTAAATAAGCTAAAAATCAATGGAAAGATATTCCCTGTTCATAGATCAGAAGAATTAATACTGTTAAAATGTCCTTACTACCAAAAGTGATGTACAGATTCAATTGATCACTATCAAAACACCAATGACATTCTTCACAGAGACAGAGAAAATAATCCTAAAATTTGCATGGAACCAAAAAACTCCTGTATTAGCCAAAGCAATCTTGAGCACAAAGAACAATGCTAGAGGCATCACGCTACCTGACTTCAAAATGAACTAAAAGCTGTAGTAACCAAACCAGCATGATACTGGTATAAAAATATACCTAGACCAGTGGAACAGAATAAATAACTTAGAAATAAATCTATTCATCTATAGCCAACTGATTTTCAATGAAAGTGCAGGAATGCACAATGGAGAAAGGACAGTCAATTCAATAAATAGTGCTGGGAAAACTGGACATCCACATGTAGAAGAATGAAATTGGACCCTTATCTCATGTCATATACAAAAGTCAACTCAAAATAAATTGAAGACTTAAATGTAAGACCCAAAACTGTATAACTACTAGACGAAAACACTGAAGACAAGTTCCATGACTTTGGTCTACACAGTGATTTTTTTGGATATGACCCCAAAAGTAGAGACAATGAAAGAAAACTAAAAAATAAGATTACATCAAACTAATAAGTTTCTGCACAGCAAAAGAAACAATCAACAGATTGAAGAATCAACTTTTACAATGGGAGAAAATAATTGCAAATCACACATCTGTTAGGGGTTAATATCCAAACTATATAAGGAACTCAAACAAATCAATAGCAAGAAAAAAAATAATGATTTAACAATGGGCAAGGGATTTGAATAGATGTTTCTCAAAAGAAACATATGAAGGACCAATAGGTATATTAAAAGATGCTTAACATTACTAATTATCAAGGAAATGCAAATTAAAACCACAATGACAGATCATCTTATACCTGTTAGGATGGCTATTATCAAAAAGACAAATATAATCGTTGGCAAGAATATGCAGAAAAGAGAGTCCTTACACACAGTGAGAATGTAAATTAGTAGAGCCACTATGGAAAATAATATAAAGGTTCCCCCAAAAATTAAAAATAGAATTACCATATGATCCAGCAATCCCATTGCTGGGTATATATCCAAAGGGAATGACGTCAGTATGTTGAAGAGATTTCTGCATTCCCATGTTTATTACAGCATTATTCACAATTAAATAGGTGGAATCAACCTAAGTATCCATCAACAGACAAATAAAGAAAATATGGTATGTATACACAATGGAATGTCATTTAGCTATTAAGAAAGACATAATTCCTGTCAATTATAACAACATGGATGAACCTGGATGACATTATGTTAAATGAGATAAGTCAGGCACAGAAAGACAAATACTGCGTGATCTCACTTGTGTGGAATTTTAAAAAGCTGATCTCATAGAAGTAGAGAGTAGAATGGTAGCTACCAAGGGCTGGGTCAAAGCTTGGGGATAGAAAGGGCAGTTAGGTATATGTTGGTCTAAAGATACAAGATTTCAGTTGGGTAGGAAGAACATGTTCAAAAGATCTGTTGTACAACATGGTGACTACAGTTAATAACAATATATTGAATTCTCAAAAATGCTAAGAGAATAGATTTTAAATGTTCTCACCACAAAAGTGATAATTTTGTGAAATAATGCATAAGTGAATTAGCTAGACTTAGCCATTCTGCAATATACATGTATTTCAAAACATCATTTTGTACACAATAAATACAAACACTTTTATCTGCCTATTAAAAATTAAACTGAAAAAAAAGAGCCCCCTTTGATCACACCTGAATTTATGCTAATGAGATGGCTTTGAGTGGGGCTCCTAGATAGCCTCAGGATGGGCCTTGTCACCAGAAAGACCAAATGATTAGAGAGTTGGAAATTTCAGTTCCACTCACCAACCTACTGAGATGGGAGGAGGGCTGGAGACTGAGTTATAAAAACTCTTGGACAATGAGATTCAGACGGTGTCCCAGTTGGCGAGCACATTGAAATCTTGGGAGGGCGGTGTACCCAGACAGGACACAAAAGCTCTGCACTACCCTCCACCCCCAACAACTCGCCCTATGTATCTCTTCTATTTGTCTGTTACTGAGTTGTAGCCTTTATAATAAACCAGTAATGTCAATAAAGTGTTTTCCTGAGCTCTGAGCTCTGTGAGCCTCTAGTAAATTATCAAACCTCAGGAGAGAGTTATGAGAAACCTTGATTTATAGCCAGTTGGCCAGAGATACCAAAGGCCTGAGACTTGAGACTGGTATCTGAAATGGGGGAGTCTGGTGGCAACACAGAGCTCTTCAGCATATGGAGTCTCCCACTAACTCCAGAGTCCTTTAACATATGGGGTCTGCCACTAACTCCAAGTATATAGTATCAGAAAGGAATTGAATTGTAGGACACTTGTTGTCAGAGGATTTGAGAATCTCACAACACGTAAATACAATTAAGAAGTGAGTAAATGAAGTTGGACATAAGTGTTAAATACAACATTAATCTTTTCAGTTTTAGGACATCAAAGACATAAATAAAAAAGGCTTCTCATGTTCTAGGACCACTCCTAAATCAAGATGAAGAGCAAACTGCAAACCAATGCAGCAATGTTTATCTAGAATACAACTAGACAAACACACTGTCTTTATTGAGTCTAACCTAGTCCTTCTTCTCTAGTATTCACATACAAAGACTGTATAGATAGAATGCACGGTTGTCTTGATGGTAATTGAACGAATATACAGGACCTACTGTGAATTTCATTCAGTGTTTTCTCTAGCAGAAAGTATGACTCAGTCATCCTTTATACACATATAATACTTTTTATTTACAGGCACTCTTATAACCATTATTTCATTTGATTCACTTATTTACAACCAGTGCTGCTCCTGCATTTTGAGTGTCATCAATCAAATTCAGAATTCTAGATGGAACTCAAAAAGAAATTCATTGCTCTGTCAGGTGTTACGTTGCCTGAGTAGCACATATACATAAATGAACAAGCTGGGTGGTCCCGTTCATTTTGCTGATTTTGTGCCGTGCCTTTGCAAAACTGAAATTGTAATTTAAGAGGCCTATTGCACAGCTTCAGAACAGCAAGACATTATTTGTTTCAAACTCAATTTGCTCCTGTGTTTTCAGCCCAAAGTGGAATGCAAACATCCCCTAGTATTCTATTTATGTCCCAAAAATATTATAGTCAACAAAGTCGCTGCAGATGATCAATGATGAAAGATGTTATTAGCATAGGTGGTTAAAATAGAGAAGAAAGAAAATGTTCTTGATAATTCCAAAAGCTTAGAAAGGGAGGGAAAATTGGAGGGTCTCAGATTACTGGGAAATAAAATCACATGCTTCCAGGACTAATTCAGTAAAGATGAAATCTAAATAAAAGGAGACTAAAAAAAAACTTTTTTTTCACTCACATTAAGAGGAACCACTAATAGGCCCATGCTTGAGATAAGGAAAATATTAATAAATGTCAACCTGAGATCATCAAAGCATCAGAAAGTAGTTTAAAGAGAGTTTATTCAAGCACAAAGGTTGAGGCTGCAACCTGGGACACACTTCCAAGTTGCCTTTCGGGGTGCTCTGGAGAGCAAAAGAGAGGCTCAAGTTTATAAAGATTAAAATGACCAATCAGCAGAGGGGGTGATTACAAAAGTTTTTCATCAGGAATTCTTATTGGTTTACATAAATAACATTTGTTCATGATTGGCTATACATTGTTGAACTACTGAATATTTGGTAATTTATGGCTTCTTGGTGTCAGTTAGTCTAGAGCCTGCATAGCAAGTGGCTTAAGAGGTAATTCTTTAGCTCGAGGGGGAGTGAGACATAGGGGCTATTACATTTTAAATACTTTTGTGGGCCTGATCATTTAAAAGAGCTGTCATTCCTCAGATAAAAGGTTTCTTTTCTTTTTCAGAGACATCATCAAGCTATGGAATGTATTTCATCAGATATACAAAACAAAGAATTGTAAACTAAAGTGCAAATGTGAGTCCTAAAAATTCTTAGTCATCTTCACCTGAGCAAACAGTCAAAGGACAGCAATTCTCAGCCAGTCAGTGGGGCCCTGTACCAAACCCTTTGTTCTTTGGGGTTCCCAAGGACTTACATATCTTACAACAAATCTGACAAAGTGAACAAGCAAATTACATATATTATTAATGTAAATGCATTTAAATCATTCAAAACATATGTAGTGGGAAAAAAGCCCTATAACTTTAGTTATAATTTTTAGTACCCAACAAAGTGATCAAATCCATTAACATTCCTCTGGATTAAGACAAATTCTGCATCTCAAAAACCATGGAGAAGCTGCAGAAGCTTAAAGAAAGGAATTCTAATATGAAAATTTAACTCTAGATCCAAGTCACTTCTGGCCTGACAGAGCTGAGAAGGCTTCTCTTCTGAATGACAGCGAGAGAAAACCAGTACCTGGAGTCATCTGGGGTTCAAATCCCAAATCTGCCACTTAGTCTCATTCTCTAATTGATAATATGGTGACTTCTATTTTAGGCAACGAAATGAGATAACACTAGTTTATAAAGTAATAACCAATTGAACAGTATTAATACCAAGAAGGAAAACAGAATGTGGATCTATCCAGCTGTGTTCAGGGACAGGCCAATCTAAACTAAGCATGTCTGGAAAGCAAGAGGTGACATGAAGGACAATGTTGAGCATGAGTGTGTCAACTATTTACCGAGCGCCTATGATATGCCAGGTACTGTGCTAGCAGCAAGGTGTACAATAAGCAGAACAGAATCCTTGCCTTCAAGATGCTAACCATCTAATAAAATAATATCATATGGCAGGTTTTCTGCTGAGTTTCGGGTTAATGGATTGTCTGCTCAAAGATTTGAAGAATACTGCAGTAAAAAATACTAGCTCTCTTAGTGCCAGGCACTGCTCTAAGTGTTTTACATAAAGTCACTCTTTTAAGCTTTCAAACCATCCAATGAAGTAGCTGCTATTATTATCCCTGAGTTTACTGACAGACACAGAGAGGTTGAGTAGCTTGCTCAAGGTCACACACAGCAGGGTTTTTCAGAACTTTGCATTTTGAATTTCTTAAAAAGATTGGAGGCTGGGCGCGGTGGCTCACACCTGTAATCCCAGCACTTTGGGAGGCCGTGGCGGGTGGATCACGAGGTCAGGAGATTGAGACCATCCTGGCTAACACAGTGAAACCCCATCTTTACTAAAAATACAAAAAATTAGCCAGGCGTGGTGGCACGTGCCTGTAGTCTCAGCTATTTGAGAGGCTGAGGCAGGAGAACTGCTTGAACCTGGGAGGTGGAGGCTGCAGTGAGCCAAGATCACAGCACTGCACTCTAGCCTGGGCGACAGAGCAAGACTTCATCTCAAAAGAAAAAAAAAGATTGCAATACAAATATTTCCCCACTTTTTTGATTACAGAAAATTTTCTCTAATGGACCATTTCATAGAATCAGTGTTTTAAAGGAAATACCTAAGAAAAGATGATGAAACAAGCTAAAGGGAAAGAATAAAATTTTATTTCCAGTTCTACTTTGCTGTATGTCATTAGCCACATTAAAGACTTAGCTTATTTCATTCATTTTGAGAAAGTTAAAGTCCCAGTACACTACCTCTATTGTCTTGTCTTTGTGCTCAAGGGTTAGACTATCACTTCTAACAGATTTAGGACTGAAAATGGTACATTGATAGCACCGTGGAACAGAAGTCAAGGCTGGCTTTTCAGCACACCTAGTAATGACTGCATCCTGGAGACTGGGATCATTACAGAGCTATAACTTAGAGAAGAAAAAGAAATCTGACAAGTCTTTTTCATAACAAGATCAAAGAGATTGTGACAGATTGTGAAAATACAGCCTTATTTTTCAAGTTGCTAATTTGTCTCCTTGCTGCTTCCCTGAGAGAGGCTGCTTATGAAGGGCCCTTTCATAGAGGAAGTTTAACAAGTGGTTGAGGATGCCCTTCTCAGCTGAATGGTTTGAATGGCTTAACCTTGGGTGAGCAAATAGGGCTTTCATTGATTTGCAAGTGACAAGGTGCAAAGGGGAAAAGGAACATTTTTTTATTTGGAACCTGAGTTTTTAACAACACAATCACAGGTCATTGTGGGTTTCTTGAAAGTAAAGTAGAAGGTAACATAGGCAATTATGTATCACCTATACTCAGCTCTCAGACCCAGTGAATAATACTTAAATTTGAATGTTCTTTATCCCTCTCCCAAATATAAATATTCCAAAAATAATGGCAAAATGGTCAAATTGCTCATTACCTTGTTCAGACTTAAGCAGCTCCTTTTGTGACTCATATGCTTCTAGTACACATTTTAATAAAGATAAATTTCACAATACTACACTGTGATTAATATAGTCCCTTTTCTGTACAACAGTTTAATAGAGATCAAATTTGAGAAGGGTTTTTAGAAAGTATTCCAAATGCATTAGATATATCCAACCAAGAATTATGAAACCAAAATAATATAATTAATATTCATAGATCCCTGTACTGTTTACAAAATACAGAATGTGAGAAAATTGAGAATGCTGAAGGTGAGTGGATGAGAGGCCTCCTGACTGATGCTTCTGTTCTCTCAAAGAAAAATGAAGCAAGGTCATCAGCAGGTAGAGCAGGGAACAGGAGATGGGGTGGAATGCCCATCTGAGATTTGTGGCCAGAAATTTAAAGTAAAAATATTCAGCAAGCATGTATATTTTTCTTTGGGAACATTTGACTCAGATACAAGCCTAAAGTACAGAAGAGTATATTAACCAGAGCAGGAACTTCCGTGAACAACATTGTCAGGAGAGAAAGAAAGGCAAAGGAGTTTGTTTATTTATTTATTTATTTATTTATTTATTTATTTATTTAGAGACAGAGTCTCACTCACCCTGTCACCCAGGCTGGAGTGCAGTGATGCAATCTCAGCCCACTGCAACCTCCACCTACCGGGTTCAAGTGATTCTCCTGCCTCAGCCTCCTAAGTAGCTGAGATTACAGGCACACACCACCAGCCCTGGCTAATTTTTGTATTTTTAATAGAGATGGCATTTCACCATGTTGGCCAGACTGATCTCCAACTCCTGACCTCAAATAATCCACCCACCTTGGCCTCCCAAAGTGCCAGGATTATAGGCGTGAGCCATCATGCCTGGCCTGGCAAAGGAGTTATATTTGCAAGAAAGTGTTGTAATTACAGACAATAGAATCTTATCTGTTTGTGTTTTTTTTTTTTAAAGCAAATGAAAACACAAAATAGAATAACTGAGAGTGAGATGGTGATAGATTTGGTGGACAGGAGGTCTTACTAGGTCAAAGGCATGAGCATGGGAGTCCATGGCTTAGGTGCATAGAAGATTAGATCATTAACCTTTGCACAAATTATCTCAACTGCTCCTCACCAGGCCAAAAGGGAATCGTTATTGCCATTTTACAGATAAGGAAAATTAAGCTCAAAGAATTTCAATGTCTTGTATAAAATCACAGAGTACATAATAGTGGGAACCAGGACTAGAACCCATGTCTTTGAACTGCAAATCCTGGACTCTCAACAGAAGAATAAGGATAATTTTCTAAGAAGATCTTTCATGTCATCTCCACTATTCATTTCATTCATTACTCTCCAAAAGAATGCTTTTTCTGGGAGGATAAGGAAAAAGGGATGTTTGGATTAAAATGTTGAATGGTATAGCCGCAGAAGACTCAAATTATATCTCTTTGTGACTATTCCCCATCCAACATGGGAAAATAAAATTTTCCTGAGACTTAAAAAAAATTGTTTCAATGCATCATCAGAATGTGTCTAGGGTTCAATTTCAGATCCTACTTACATATTAACGGTACTGCAGAACAGAACTAGTATAGAGCTACCTATCAAAGCCCTTGATCACAAGGAACCATGCCTCCCACATGACAGTGTGACTCTCAGTTTATGAGCCTAAGTTTAAAACTGCTTCTGTTCCTAGAGGTTACCAGGGATCCTCAAGAATGCACATGAGAGGTATCTGATCCAAAATGCATGTTATTCTTGCCTGTTCAAAGAGATGGCAACCACATTGCACTTGAGTTTTCACTGAAGGAAAACAAGGTCTACTTCTATTTCATGCTTAGGGAAGTAGGAAAATTTCAAGTGAACAAGTTCATTTCATTCTTATGTAGATTGTGAATTTTGCCCACCTAGACAGATATTGGGAAGTAAATATCACAACAGGTAGAATACATAAAGCAGCAAGGCTTTATGATCCACTCAATGCTTTTGCTTTATGGATGCAGACATTTACTTATTTGTTCCCTGTCTTCTTTGGTAAATGATGTGAAGTATAAGAACCCCTTCTATCAATATGGGAAAATATAGATAAGGATGCAAAACCAGAACTAGAGAAAATGTGCATATGAGTATAAAGATGAGTGAAAACAAAGAAAGTACAGATGTACAGGCTGAGGAGTTCTCCCTCAATGCGATCACTGATCTGTAAATGTGGCTTAAACTTCCTGGAGGTCACTGTATGAGGATGGGGAAGTCTACCAAATCAGGTTATTGGTTTAATAACGAATATTCATTATTTAAAACCAGGTTTAGAGTTCTTCCCCTCAGGGTTATTTCTTTACTTCCTCATAATGAATGCAGGTGCAAGCCTCAAATCAGCCTGCACCTGGTCCCTGGACTGACCTCACCAGAGAGCCAGTGCCACCTGCAAAAGGAAACCCAGGATAGGGAAGAGCTGTTACTCAACAGCTGCCTTGAGAGGTGTTCTGTCTGATTAATCTATAATTACCTCTATTTTCGTTTTGTTGTTGTTATTAATGTTGTTAGTGGTTAGTTGGTTTTTATACCACCTTTTCCAATACCTGGATCTTCTGGTTTTCACATCGTCCTCCTGACTCATATATGGCCCTGGAGTGTCCACTAAAACCCAGGATACAGCTGCACAAGTGTCCACTCCCCCTTCCATTGGTGTTCTGGTTCCTAATTCTTGGATAATGACCCTCATATAGTCCTGATGATAGTTCAAAGTCTTCTCTTCCAACCCATATGGCTGAAACTGAGTGGATTTCAAATATATCTTTAGACTGAATTTAAAACTCAGTGACAACCCTCCAAATAATAACAAAAGAGCCTTGATGAATGAGCAAAATCATTAATGGAAATAGGTAAAACAAGATAAAAAGACCCAGGCAATGCCTATGTCTTTCTCTCCTCCTAAATCAAAGGCCATGCATTGTCGATGTGTTATTAAATATATTGATCTCATTTGTGTTGTTTGTAACATGGCCTTAAAGCTTGGGGGACAGGTAGAAGACATTTGCAATCAAATCTGGCACAGTGCCCAGCAGAACATTTACTTCACAGATGCAATGTTACTGATGATGAAAACTTTAGAAGGGTGGAAATAATTTGAAAATCCTTCAGAGGAAAGCAACAAAGATAGCTATTAAACACTTGAAAATGATCTACACTTCGGGGAAGGTTTGTAGAACTAGGCTATTTAGCCTGCAGAAGAGGCAGTTAAGTGCAGCATGATAGTAAATCCATGCTTGCATGGTATCGGTTATAAAGATCATAAACAACTCTTCTCACCTTGATCCATTACAGAGCAAGGGAGAAAGAACCTGAGTGGCAAATCAAGAATTTCAGCTCTATGTAAGCCATATGCTTATATGCATGCAAAAGCTTCTTTTGAAAATCAGAGTTTTAATGACTAGATTTGGATTTTGTGGCAAAGAGATTGCAATTCATCTCCTGAAGTAAAAAAAAAAACAGAAAAGCAACCTCCTATCTCCCAACATCTCCATTTTACTATGAAAATCTTTGTTGTTCATCAGCTGCAATATTCTTTCAGATTTTATATATTATATATATATATATTTAATATATATATATAATTTAATATCAGACACCTGGCTAGAAAGCAACAGGCAGAGTGCATTTGATTTTGTGCCTGAAAACAGTTGTTTAAAGTGCTCAACTCCAGCACTTTACTCCAGGAACACCTTATAATAGTCATTTTCAGCAGTCTGTTTAAATCCCCTGGATTATCTATTTGAAGCCATAAATGTGCTAGCACCCAGCAACTGAACCTCCTGTGAACCCATGTTATTTTTTAAGGTTGTTATAGATGGATTTGGTTACTAATTTTTTATGGAGCAGGGACACACTGCCACATAATATAAACAATTTCTCCTTGTGCATAAATCACCCTTCCCCTGTGCGGTAGAGTAGCCTTTGGAACAGCTGGTATCTGAGGATGGCTGTTTACTTAAGACTTTGTTCTCAAGTCGATAAGAACTGTCAAACTAAGGAAGTATATATATATACTTCTCTTCATATATATATATATTTCATATATGGGGACATCTCAAACACAAAGCATAAAATCTTCATCATTTAGGCTTCATTTCAGTATTTGAGGATATAAACAGGTCCATTTGGTTGGATTTAGCTCTGCTCAATTAAAGCTGAATTTATGCCATACCATCAAGCATCGGTATTGACATTTGGTGGCATTCAAGATGTTATTTACACTCAGCATACTGAACGTCCGTGCAACTGTTTGCATTAGGTTCAAGCCTCAGGCTCTTTGTTTGTTGAGGTTCACCTAAAGTAGTTTAGCCCCATAAAGATTCCTGAAAGAGGCTCTTTGAGCTAAAGCAACTCCATAGAAAGTCATGCACGTGCAGCATAAAATTTATCAGCCATCTGTCAGGAAAATGTATCCATATGCTTCTTAGTGCATTTGTCAAATCAGACATCAGCTCAAGCCCTCATAATCATGTTGGAGAAAGAGCAATTCTCACCTCATCCCCCATCAAATCTGTTGACCTTAAATGGCTTCTTATTTTACTGTTTTCTCATGTATTACTAACATTTAATTTTCTTGATAATCCTCAGAAGTATCATTACTCCTAGTTTATAAGTAAGAAAATTGAAGCTGACAGAGATTGAGATTTGCCCCAAGGTTGCATAACCAGCAAATGGTAAAACTCATGAACTCTCAGCAAAGTGAACAATACACTCCCTATAGTTACCTGCTACTGGGGTGGGGGAAAATACACACACACACACACACACACACACACACACACCCCCACCCATACACACATAGATATATGCATATTTTGTTTTTTTGTTTGTTTGTTTGTTTTTTTAGACAGAGTCTCGCTCTGTCACCCAGGCATGCTCCACAATGCCCGGCTAATTTTTGTGTTTTTAGTAGAGATGAGATCTCGCTATGTTGGCCAGTCTGATCTCCCACTCCTAACCTTAAGTAATCAGCCCACCTCAGCCTCCCAAACTGCTGGGATTATAGGCATGAGCCACCATGCCCAGCCATGCATATGTTTTTATATATACTTATATGTGTGGATGTGTGTGGGTACACAAAACATAAAGTTAGCAAATGTCCCTACCTCTTTGCTTGAATAGTTTAGAATTTAAAAAATATATATTCAATCAAAACACCAGGATTTAATTACTCCATACTTTGAAGCTCTTAAAAGGTCCAATGAATTGCAGATATTATTAGACTTAACTTTACAATAGGAGAGGACTTGCTCTGTGACTTACCTGGCACAAAAAAGAGGAGTCATTTTTCTCTACTTCAAAGTTTTCCATGTCATTGTCATATTCTAAATATTTAATGAGTTGAATTTTCTCATATTGCACTTTCACACGGCTCAGGTGCCAGCCAGAGAAAACTGGAACTCTTCCTATTAGTCTCTTCTTTGGCTCAAGACACTAAAGGCTATTGCTCTAGAATACTAATATACTATCTGACACTGATGAAACAGTGGTTACCTATTAACATCTTAGCACAAGTGAAGTTAAAAAGTAGCCAAACATATGACAAGATTTCAAGAGACTGCCACTTCAGGTAGATAAGTTTTTGTGTGATAGCTGGAAAGGTCTACACTGAGCCAGTGGGTTTAAGCTTATTCCATGCTTGTCCAGAAGATGAGGAGCCAAAATCATTGCCAGACAATAAAATTGCCTCAATAGCCATGAAGAGTCAAAAAGGTCCGTCTAAATAGATGTGACTCAAACATGAATCCAGGGCATAAGGCGAAGAGCATTGAATCTAGATTTCTTCTGCTGGTAAACATGCTAAATATCAAAGTTTTATGATGTAATTTTTAAAAAATTAATCTGAACTACTCAAATTCATATAATTAGTTACTTCCAGCTTCTTTACTTGTACAGTGTTAATTAATCCAGCCTGCCAGCATGATTCCTGGAAGGAACTCATATAATAATGGTAGCAGGGCCAGATGCTAGTGCCTGACACATCCACAGATTCATGTGTACTAGAAAAATGTGAAGGCTGGGTGTGATGGGTCACACCTGTAATCCCAGCAATTTGGGAGGCCGAAGCAGGCAGATCTCTTGAGCTCAGGAGTTCAAGACCAGCCTGGGTAACACGGTGAAACCCTGTCTCTGCATGAAATAGAAAAATTAGCCAAGCATGGTTGTGAACACCTGTAGTCCCAGCCACTCAAGAGGCTGAGGTGGGAGTACTGTTTGAGCCCAGGAGGTGGAGGTTGCAGTGAGCTGAGATTGTATCACTGAACTCCACCCTGGATCCCTGGATGACAGAGTGAGACCCTGTCAAAAAAAAAAAAAAAAAAAAAAGAAGCAGCAGCAATAAAAAATATGTAATCTCCTTATCCCAAACCAAAATTCTTAAGTTCCTACGGTTTGAGTAGGATATTGGATATCAGGATCTACAGTTGTACCATACAATGTGACAGCCACTTGTCACATGGGACTACTTAATGTAAAATTAAATTAAATTAAAATTCAACTTCTTAGTTTCACTAGGCACCTTTCAAGTGATCCCTACCCATGTGGGGCTAGTGGCTACATTATTGGGCAGCACAGATATCAAACATTGTCTTCATCACAGAAAGTTCTATTAGACAGCACTGCCTTTAGAGAATAAAACATGATATTTCTCTAAAATTGGGCTCCAAGATTGATAGCTCAGGAGACAAATGGCAGCCTGAATAGGGACATAGAGGTCAAGTGTAGGATTGCTTAAGAATGCTGGCAGAGTGACTTCTGAAATTCACCAGGGGTAAGTAATGGCACACATACCTCAAATATATATTCTCACTCAGCTTCACAGGGTGTTTAAGGAACCTGGCCTTGTTCTAGACCGGTCAATGACAGATTAGGTAGAAACTTGAACATCATCAGTAACAAACTGCTTTGCCTCTGTTGGCAGAGAATCAAATATCCCCCACATGAAAACATGACAAAGCTGTTTTAGCCTGTGTTTCTAGGAAACAGCACTCCTCCTCATCTTCCAGATCCAGGAGGTTCCCAAACTCTCTGAAGTGCTTGATGCTTCTCTCCCTTCTTTGAACCTCATGGCCCTGCCCTAGTACAGGTCCTTTTACAAGTCTCCTAACTGGTTACCTCCCACACCTCTCTCTCCAAAGCACTTTTCCCCTTGCTTCTGGGGTTTCTTTCTTAAATACACATCTGATCATTTCCTTCTCCATTACAGGTGATTGTTAATCTTAGTATCCTAAATTTTCTAGATTTAGGGGTTCACTTTTAATGTCCAAATTAAATAGCAAACACACACACATATATAAGTCCTTATATAGCTTATTTATACAAGATAAATAAGGGCATAGGTATATCTCTATATGAATTAATTCCTGGACATGAATAACATACCTGCCACCTCTTACGCTAATCAGTCACTCTTGTGTCCTCTTTTCATTTCTTTTGGGTATCTGGTAAGTGTTTCCATAGATTGGTGCCATCTCCAGCACCATCGGATAAAGTAAGAATGAGACTTTATTCTTCATTCTAAAGAAACTGCTAATCCAAAGCTACATAAAGTTTAGTACTTTATTCTTTTTTTCTGACAATCTGAGGATCACACAAGAAAGAAGTCATGCAGGAAGGGCAAATTTAAAGCTCCATATAAGATACTATGCTCCTACAGTCCATAAACCCTACCTGATCCACAAACACCCCTACTGGCTATCTTTTCATTCGGTACCTAATCTGAGGTCATGCTATATGGTTCTAATGCCCACTCTGACCTAAGCACCTGTTCCCTTGTTCTTCCCTGCCCAAGTCCTAGGAGAACAAGAACCTACCTTGTCCTCCTAAAAGTAAAAACTCAATTAGCATAACTTGCTGCTCCAAAAAATATTTCTTTACCCTGCACAACTGTCTGACTTCTTGGGCCTGAATTTTACATCTTGATTTTATATGAATAAAAATCCTAATAAAGGACTTTTCAAATATGAAGATATTCATTCCCCAAAAGAAATTATGAACATGAAAATTTGTCATAAAATAGTATCAAATCCATAGCATATGGGACAAACTCTACATAATATAGTTGAAAGAGAATTAAATGCCAAAAGATATTAGAAAACTAGCTGCATTTCTGTCATTATTGGATGTATAACCTTGGTCAAGTCTGGTAATCTCTCTGCATTTCTATTTTTCTCATCTACAAAATGAGAATATGATATTGTATGCAAAAATGTACAAGCTGTGATGTACACATTGGATGTCATAGTTACCATGATTATTATTAGTCAAGCATTCAAGACACACCATCTTCTATTTTTTTATTCTTATCTTCTGCTACTACCCGACACAAACATCAGTTAAGATAACTCATTCTTTTCCCAACATATTCAACTCTTTCCCAGCATAAAACACTTGTTCTAAAGCAGGACCTACAAACTACAGCCTACGAGCCCAATCTAACCCAATACCTGTTTCTGTATGGCTCCAAGAGGTGAAAAATGGGTTTTGCCCATAATGAGATACCATCTCACATCAGTCAGAATGGCTATTACTAAAAAGTAAAAAAAGAGGCTGGGTGCGATGGCTCACACCTGTAATCCCAGCACTTTGGGAGGCCGAGGCGGGCGGATCACAAGGTCAGGAGATCAAGACCATCCTGGCTAACATGGTGAAACCCCGTTTCTACTAAAAATACAAAAAATGAGCCAGGCATGGTGGCTGGCGCCTATAGTCCCAGCTACCCGGGAGGCTGAGGCAGGAGAATGGTGTGAATCTGGGAGGTGGAGGTTGCAGTGAGCCGAGATCACGCCACTGCACTCCAGCCTGGGCAACAGAGCAAGACTCCGTATCAAAAAAAAAAAAAAAAAAAAGATCAAAAAATAACAGATGCTGTTGAGGTTACAGAGAAACATGAACACTAATACACTGTTGGTAGGAGTGTAAATTGTTTCAACCATTGTGGAAAGCAGTATGATGATTCCTCAAAGAACAGAGCTGCCATTTGACCCTGCAATCCCAATGCTGGGTATATACCCAGAGGAATATAAATTATTCTACTATAAAGACACAGGCATGCAAATGTTCATTGTAGTACTGTTCACACTAGCAAAGACATAGAATCAACTTCAATGTCCATCAATAACAGATTGGATTTTTAAAATGTGGTACATATACACCATGGAACACTATGCAGCCATAAAAGGGAACAAGACCATGTCTTCTACAGAAACATGGATGGAACTGGAGGCTACTATGCTTAGTAAAATAACACAGGAGCAGAAAACCAAATACTGTATATTCTCACTTATAAGGGGGAGCTAAATAATAAGAACTTATGAACTCAAAGAAAGAAACAACAGACACTAGGGTCTACCTGAAGGGGGAGGGTGGCAGAAGGGAGAGGAGCAGAAAAGGTAACTATGGGGTACTAGGCTTAATACCTGGGTGATGACATAATAGGTACAACAAACCCCCATGACATGTGTTTACCTACATAAAAAACCTTCACATGTACCTCTGAACCTAAAATAAAAGTTAAAAAAAATGGGTTTTGCACTTTTAAATGGTTAGGAGGAAAAGCAAAATATGAATAATATTATATGACATCTAAAATGACATGAAATCAAAATTCAGTGTTCATAAAAAAGTGTTATTGCAACACAGCCATGCTCATTCCTTTATGGATTGCCTACAGTTGCTTTTGTGCTGAAACAGCAGAGTTGACAAGTTACTTCAGAGACTGAATGGTCCACAAGGCCTAAAATATCTACTGTTTGGCATTTTACAGAAAACGTTTGCCAACTCTACACTGAAGGTTCCCTTCTTAGAATGCCTTTCCTCTTGCCTTCTTTGCCCATAACAATGTACAGTTGACCCTGAACAACGTGGAGGTTGGCAAGCTTTTGTGTACAACTTTCTGACTCTCCAAAAACTTAACTATAAATAACCTACTGTTGACTGGAAGCCTTACCAATGACTTAAACAGTCAGTTAACACATATTGTATATCATAGGTATTATATACTGGATTCTTACAACAAAGTAAGCTAGAGAAAAGAAAAAGATATTAAGAAAATCATAAGGAAGTAAAAATATATGTACTCTTCATTAAGTGGAAGTGGATCGTCATAAAGGTTTTCATCCTCATGGTTATCATGTTAAGCAGGCTGAGGAGGAGGAAGAGGAGGGGTTGGTTTTGCCATCTGCGTATGAGTGAACCCACGCAGTTCAAACCCATGTTATTTAATGGTAAACTGTATATACTTATCAAGACCCAGCTCAAATGCCACCACCTTCATGGGGCCTCCCCTGCTACTTATGTCTAGGCTAGAAATTCCTCCCATAAGCTTTATAGCGCTGAGTGGCACAAAATAGGTTCTCATTAAACACTACAGAATGAACAAGTTAGTATTTCATTTTCCATTAAAACTATAATATTCTGAGGAACAGGGCAGTCACTTATAACAACTTCTATTGCAGCATCTGAAATGGTGTTTTTCCTATTGAAAGCATTTAAGTAATATTTGCTGAATAAAACATAGCTACTACTAATAACAGTGACATTTTAATAAGAGGTTACAATGTTCCATACATGATGCAACTGACCACAGATGCGTGGGTGAATTTAGATAGAACTAAAACAACTCAGCCAGCTATAGGCTCTTGAGTAATAGTAAATGGTTAATTTTTAAGCCACTAAGTTTTTAGTTGGATTGTTTCACAGCAATCGCTAACTGAAGTAAAGGGTAACTATGAGAGGTAAATAAAGTCTACCACATACTCGCCATTTTATCCTTGGGACTTAGAGGAAGTATTTTATCCTGTCTCTAGTCGTAATCTTGTTTCCTCATCACACAAACACTTCCTGGGCAGCTTCAGTGCACTGGGAACCTGTACTCTAGCCTGAATACTCTCTTCTTAGTGCTTACTTTCTGGGAATCTTTTCTTCAAAACCATTGCAAACATCACTGACATTTAGATCAAAGATTGCCTGCTTTCTCTGCCAGACTAGCTGAGTGAGATTTGTTCTGGAATCTTGTAGTGGAATCTTGCATACCTAAACATAGGTAGCAGGGAAGATCCCCCTTGAGAACAATATTAAATGTGGTGATGAAGTCAACAACAGTGTCAGAATGTGCCTCCAAAGGAGTATGGGTTAACTGAACAACCAGAAATTAACAAAGGAATCAGAACCAGGCACACCCCTTGATTTTGATCAGCTCACCAACTACTGCTCCTAAGGAATACAAGGAAGCCATCTAGGGAACTGCCTGCTATAACTCCCTAAGTCTCTGAAACCAAAAGCCATAAAATCACACCTATCAGGAAGCATGCAACATCTATTACATAAAAATGACTTCTAAAGAATACAGAGTTGGTTCAAAACAGTTTCCTGGAGGATATATGTTTTATCACTTATTTTCTGAGCTCCATCTGAAAACTGAGTTTCCTCCCACCAATCTCAACCTTAATTCAGCCAGATTCCTTTTGAAGATCTGCCTTAGAGGAGTAAGAGACGTGCTAGGCTCCCGATATTGGCCTTGTAAAGAAGGACAGGCACATAATAGATAGTAATTGAAATGGGAAAGCTTCATTTTACAGACACTCAAATATTTGATTTAACAGTGTTCCAAGATGTATAATTCAAAATTGGCCTGAGAGTGAAGCTTGAAATTTTGGTACTTCTGTGAATGAAGCCTGCTGTTTTGTTTTGTTTTAACCAATGCCGTTGCATGTTCTTATTTATTTCCACTAAGGGTTAAAATTTCAATTTAGTCCCTGTCAGATGCATGCCTCTTTTTGTTCACATACATGGAAAAAGTGAGCATAATCTATCACCGTGTTTCATTGTTTCTCTTTTCCTATGGTGCCCTTGGTCATGTAAAAGAACACATGACTGCTTATTGTAAACCTCTGTGACAAAGTCAAGATATTTCACCTTAAAAATATCTCAGGTCTTCAAAGGCCCTATTGGGCAGGACATTTCTTAAGGTTAATTTGCAATCAGTCTTTCTCCTTCCTAAGGAAAAAGGGAGAGACAGATAAATAAGCAACATTTTAGGCATTCAAAGAGTTGTTAGTAAAGACCCTGAGCTAGTGGCATATCCTGTTTGCAACTGTGTAGATAAGCTATGGCTAAATGCACAAACTGCTATATGTCATAATTAGATTTCAAAATAAGTAGGTTTCAAAGGAATGCATTTGTCTTAGCTTTGAGAACATGATTTTTGGAGAGAATAACCAGGCCCTTAATTATACCACATACAGAGAAAAATTTTTTAATTGAGGTTATGGTCATAAATTCCTATTTTGTGTGTGCTTGTGTGGTCTTTTCTATGCATCCCTAGCAAAGAGGTTCAGCATTTTCCTAAAAGTTTGTGTTTAGGAAAAGTCCAAAGTCTAGAAGAAAGTACATCAGGGAAGTACATTAACACCGTGTCTGAGAAATTTCACCTTGACTTTTTTTTATCCACAAACAAGGATAGCTGGGCCTTTCCTTACTGAATGAGAGGAGGCAGTGACCTTTCTCTCTATTCCTCATCACTCATCCCACCGAATTCCCATGGGTAAGGACATTATAAAGACATAGCTGTAAGCAAGAAGTAGGTAGCATGTCTAGTATGTTTAATCCCAATAGCCATTGGCACCATACCTAGTTATAGTAGTATATTTTGACATTGTCATCAAAAGGTGCCTATCAAAATGTAAATTTTGATTTCTGGGGGTTTTTATTTTGTTTTTATCAAAATAATATGCCTGAGTCATGTCCTGCCTCTTATTTCACCCCAACCCCACTCCACTCTGAGACTGCCACTTTGTAATTTTCAATGTATTACTTGTATTTTTACGAGTAATTATTATTTTTATTTATTCTAATCCCAGCAGAGACAGGTACACCTTGAGATAGGTATATGTTGATGTCATAGGCATTTAGAGGTTGAAGGGAAAGATCTCAAAAGGGCAACAGGTTCATAGGTCTTGCTTGGTCCGTGAAATATTTGTCCACATTATATGTTTTAATTAAATCTGGATTTCAGGCATCTCTTGAAAAATCTGCAGATCTGGAATAATGGTTTGGCAATAATCTAGTAGAATAGAGTACTGTAATGGCTACCCCGTTGGGATGGGTATCTACTTTCTAGCTCACCACAATTTCCGCCGTTCCCACCCTGCTTGCTTCACTGATTCCCTTTAACTATTTCATCTTTGTAAGCATTGAGCTTAGTGTGGGTGCTTAGTTTTGACTCCTTGTCTAGGATGTGCAGTGATGCTTTGCAACAGGACTATGGAGGAAGCCAATCAGGTGTCCCTATACAGGAGTTGTTTCATGGAAGGGGGCAGAGAGAGGTGCCAAAGACAAGTTTTACACTCAACGTGATTTGCGTGGGGACAGCCCACATAGCTACTACGAAACAAAAAATCATCTGCAAAATAATTGCCTACGTGGGTGTTTTTTTAATTATAAAGAACAAAATACTAAGAGATTTAAGAAAGAATGGTACTTTTATAGCAGTCAAATAGAAATTATTGGCTAAAAAGCAGAGTTGTAATAATCTCCAGTTTAGAAGTTATAACTTTTAAACAAAAATAGTTCTGGCAAAGAAGAAAAATGGGTTATTTAAGAAAAGTTTGTGACAAAGGAGAGCGCAATTTTACTAGAATAGATGATTATGGGTTTAAGAAAAGAGAAATTTAGATCTAGAAACATATGCGATAGCCATTTAAGCCATTTATGAAGTGATATTATACTTTTACCATCATTAGTCAAAGCACCAAGCAATGGCTAAAACACCCAACACAACCATCATATTACAATTCTGAAATGTTATATTGAAGTATTAACACACCTTTTAGGGAACCATAAGTACAAACATTTAAAATGAGTTTGCTTGTGAGGACATTTCAAATGATAGGAAACAATTTACACTTGGGTTTGAAAAATGACTCAATTCCAAGGTCATTTTAGATTCTCCCTGTAGCCTGGGAGAATCCAGGGGGATTTGGTGAGCCTGCTCAATTACAGTTGCCCTTCTCCCTTCCCCCAACCCTATCAAGACACTCTCTCAAGTTATACTTTATGAGAACAGGTAATTTTTGCAATGTGCTTTATCCTCTCACTGCTGATGTCAAGCCCCAAAGGCAATGGATTACAAATTGCATGACTCAAATCTGGGACAGAAATAGCTGGGGGAAATCTGGGAGGCATAGGTAAGGTAGAGCCCATAAGACAGTGAATGCCGAGTCTGCGTCCCAGAGAAAAATGCTGAATGCAGGTCTGGAAGATAAGAGCTAAACAATAGATCAGAACCAAATAGGCAAGCAAAGGTGAGGCTTTATAAAATGAATGCTAACATCCAACACTGAGTTCTTACCATTTGCTGGCCACTATTCTACACTCTTTGCATGCATTAATCCATTTAAGCCTCAACACTAATAAGTTTTATTATTAGCAAACTGGACCCCAAAGATATTAGGTAACTTGTCCAAGGTCAGACACTATTGGAGGTGATAAAGACAGAAGATGTGAACCTAGTGCTTACTGAATTTAGCACACCTGCATGTTACCACTGTAATGTACAGTCTCACTGGACAGCAAGCAGAGGGTTGCAGAGTTATCTTGCAGAATATTCTGTGATGATGGAAATGTTCTACAACTGCCCTGCCCGATATAGTAGCCACTGGCCCTTGAAATGTCACTATTGAGCATTTGAAATGTGGCGTGGTGATTAGGTAAATTAGGTAGTATGAGGAACTGCATTTTTACATTTCCATTTTGTTTTAATTATTTTAAATTTACTTTTTTATTTTTTATTTCATTTTATTTTATTTTATTTTATTTTTGAGGTGGAGTCTCACTCTGTCACCCAGGCTGGAGTGCGGTGGTGTGATCTCGGCTCACTGCAACCTCTGCCTCCTAGGTTCAAATGATTCTCTTGCCTCAGTCTCCTGAGTAGCTGGGATTACATGTGCCCACCACCACGCCTGGCTAATGTTTTTGTATTTTTAATAGAGATGGGGTTTCACTATGTTGGTCAGGCTGGTGACTCCTGACCTCCTGATCTGCCTGCCTTGGCCTCCCAAAGTGCTAGGATTACAGGCATGAGCCACCGCGCCCGGCCTTAAATTTAATTTTAAATATTTTCATGTGGCTAGTTGCTATCAAATTGATTGGACAGTGAGGGTGAGAGGCCAGGTGCACTCCTCTTCAGGAACTACAAGAACACAGACGGTGGACCTCAAAAGCAAGGCAGATATTTGGAAAGTCAAAGCCATCTTTTTGATCAAACAAGGCTCCTGTTTAAAATCCTCCAAAGGCTCTCTACTGCTTTCAGATAAAAAATGAAGACTACCCTTCACCCACCGTCCTGCGCCCCAGCTGCCAGTCTTCAGCCCTTGGACACACCCCCAAACTACACACTACGCTTCTTGCAGTCACGATGCAATCACTCTTCCCTTCGCCTGCTCCAGGTCTCTTCTTCTCAACCTCTGCATCTCAACTTTCAAAGCCCAACTTCAGAGCTTCCTCCTCAAGAAAACTTTCCTTCAAACTGAGTTTGGTGACAAAGCTTCTCCGCTTCCTCCGTTCTGCCTGGCACTTTTTTTTACAGATCTCCTTCAGGCATGTATTGCAATGCTTGTTATTTGGATTCTCCCCCCCTCGGAAGATGTAACCTCCTTGAGGACAGAGACTCTGTTTTTCGTTTCTAAATTCTCAGTTTCTGATCTGTCTACCATTTGGGCCATAGCAGATGTTCCAGAAATGTTCATTGAATGAGGGATTGAAAATCTGCCAGCAACTAGGCAAGCAGAACAGCCCCCTTAAGAAGTCTCTGGAGAGCTGAAGTTGTTCTTGACTTGTATTATTGCTTCCTGGACCAGTGCTACAAGATTGAAGGTCACAGAAAAACTTATTGTTGGGAGGATCAACAGCTTCTAAGAGGCACAGTCTGATATTTATTTTCTTTATACCTCATTTCATATTTAGATAGCACCTTACTGATATTATCTCTCTAATCTTTCCATTAGGAAAGTGAGAAGAGAGGAGTGAAAACGACTTGTTCAAGGTTATGAAAGGCAGAGAGCAGTCACAGAAAATACTTTAACACTTTCCAACTAATCCAAGGCCCTACGTGCATAGGATTTAGGATGTGCTACATTAGCACTTAAAAATGACATGCTAGAGAGTAATTATGAGTTGGCTCTGTGCCTTGGTCCTATACCTCAGATGTCCAAAGGGATCATATATGTCTGCCAATTTTGTAAAGATTGGTGCATGATAGAGTTTAACAATGTGGCATTGGACGAATGAGAAAGTAGGGGTGGGAGATGGGGTGTGGGGATAGAGAACAGCCATGAGACCATGACTAGAAGAAAGACAAAGGTAGTGAGAAGAGTAAGCTCTAATGCCATGGGGAAGGGCAAAGGTAGGGTCAACAAAGACCTGGAAAGAAGATGATAAAATAAGTCGTAGTAATAGAATGAACAACAGAATCAATAAATACTAAAACTACAACAGCAGTTATTTCTTTTCTTTTTTTTTTCTTTTGAGATGGAGTCTTGATCTGTCACCCAGGCTGGAGTGCAGGGGCATTATCTCGGCTCACTGAAACCTCCGCCTCCCAGGTTCAAGTGATTCTCCTGCCTCAGCCTCCTGAGTAGCTGGGACTATAGGCACACGCCACCATGCCCAGCTAATCTTTGTATTTTTAGTAGAGAACAGGGTTTCACCATGTTGGCCAGGATGGTCTCGATCTCTTGACCTCGTGATCTGCCTGCCTCTGCCTCCCAAAGTGCTGGGATTACTGGCATGAGCTACTGTGCCTGGCCCAGTTATTTCTTTAATACTTATTATGTAAAGGTGTATAACATGTTGTTTTTAATTTTCACTCAAATTCTAAAGGCAAGCATTACCATGTCCACTTTCTGGATGTGAAAACTGAAGTTCAGAGAAGTTAAGCAAGTTCATGTATTCGTGAAATGCATGAGAAAGTAGGGGTGGGAGATGGGATGTGGGAACAGACAACAGCTGCGAGACCATGATGACCACAGGGACAAAGGCAGTGAGAAGAGTAAACTCTAATGCCATGGGGCAGGGCAAGGGTAGTATCAACAAAGACCTGGAAAGAAGATGATAAAATAAGTGATCATAATAGAATGAACAATAGAATTAATAAATACTAGAAATACAATTACAGTTTTTCTCTTTAGTAGTTATTATGTAAGGGTGTATAATGTGTTATTTTTAATTTTCACTCAAATTCTAAAGGCAAGCATTATCATGTCCATTTTCTAGATATGAAAACTGAGGTTCAGAGAAGTTTAAGCAAGTTCAGGGTACACAGCTATTAGATGGCAGGATCTGGTGCTGAGCCTGGTTTCTTTTCTTCCATGCACAAATGTCGGGAGAGGCTCTGTTGCCTCGGATCATTCAGTAACTACCATCTACTGGTCCCATTACAACTAAGGCAAACATTTGTTTTCAGTGAAAACCAGGCTCCTGTGCACACAGTCCCTTCCCTCTTTGTAGAACTAGACCAGCCCTCCAAGAAATTTCAGCAAATCTGATTAGTGTATCTCAGGATGCCGTAATCTCCCAAATGACTGTAGTACTGGCTTCATAATGTTGTTTTCTGCTCTCTCCAGTGTCTTTATTGTCCAAAGAAAGTGTTTAAGTTACAGCATGGAGGTGAAAAACTTATTCCTTGACAGTCTACATAAAGCTTTTTTCTAGAAAATACCCTATTGTTTGACAGAAATAAGTATCTCTAATTAAAAGTATCAAGAAGGGACTCTAAAAAAGGGTAAAATTGTTTTTTCCACAACAAAACACTTCTGCCCACTGCCATATGTGCCCACTTATCCCCCCATCAAAAGAAGCTCATGTTTACTGATGAAGCGACAGAGGCCCTGCTGGAATCTGTGCAGTCCTAGTAACAATGGAGAGAAAGCGGTCAGGTGCAGTGGCTCACGCCTATAATTCCAGCACTTTGGGAGGCTGAGGTGGGTGGATCACCTGAGGTCAGGAGTTTGGGACCAGCCTGGGCAACATGGTGAAACCCCATCTCTACTACAAATACAAAATTAGCCAGGCGTGGTGGTGCACACCTGTAATCCCAACTACTTGGGAGGCTGAGGAAGGAAAACCACTTGAACCCGGGAGGTGGAGTTTGCAGTGAGTCAAGATCACGTCATTGCACTCCAGCCTGGACAAGAGGGAAACTGTGTATCAAATAAATAATTAGATAAATAAATAAAATTAAATAAAATAAAAAATGGAGACAAAGCACTAGCACTGGAATTGCAGATTTTTCTGGCATCCAAATTTCTATTCACTTTCAACCCAAAATTATATTCATTGATTCTTCTTCAAGAACAAAGAAAAAAAAACCTGAGGGAAGAGTGTTAAAAGTCCATGCATATGATCTCATTTTATAGTCATATTTTTTATTCCCACTGAATACTCAGAAAACTGAGGCTCAGAGAAGAGATCGAAGTTCACAGGGATAGTGTATAGAAGAAGGAAATCTCATACCCAGTTCTTCTCTTGGTCTTAGAGAAGAAAATGGGTGAATAAAATGAAGAATCTATGGCTAAATAAATAGCAGAGTTTCATAACTTAGAGTTAATGATTGGTTCAATTCTAGTATTTTATCAGATATTTTCAGCCTTTGTTTCTCCTCTCCTCAACAAAGTTGTAAAGAAACAAGCCAGGACATTTGAGCCAGCCTCTGTATTCCAGACCATCTTATCTTTCCCCAAGTACACACACAGAAAACCACATCTCGTTATTCCATGATCTAGCCCTTTGCTACTCAAAAGTATGGCTCAATAAAGCAGCAACATTAGCATGACCTGGCAGCTTGGGAGAAATGCAGAATCCCAGGCCCCATCCAAAACCCATGAAATTCAACAAGATTGCCGCTGTGCTTATTAAAATCTGAAAAGCACCCTTTTCCTCATCTTTCCTTAGCACAGATGCTCCTTGTAGGAGACTAATTCTATACTCTACTTTTTTTTTTTTTTTTTTTTTGAGACAGGGTCTTTCTCTGTCACCCCAGCTGGAGTGTAGTGGTGCTATCACTGCTCACTGCAGCCTCAACTTCCTGGAATCAAGTGATCCTCCTGCCTCAGCCTCCTGAGTAGCTGGGTTACGGGCATACACCACCAAACCCAGCTAATTTTTGTATTTTTTGTCGAGATGGGTTTTCACCATGTTGAACAGTCTGGTCTAGAACTTGGGCTCAAGTTATCCACCTGCCTTGGTCCCCCAGAGTGCTAGGATTATGAGCATGAGCCACCTTGCCCAGCTTATACCCCACTTTTTTCTATCCTGGGTATTAGCAGTGAAAATAATTCTCTGCTGTGGTATGAGCTGGCTAAATATAGGCTTCTTTCCAGTTAGCTAATTAAAAATCCCATGGCACTACAAGGTTCTTGAAGAATAATACTGTTGGCATCTTAGCAGGCCAGTGAGGGAATATTTTATTTTGAATCATTTTTCTGTTTCTAATGGAAACCATGTCAGCTATGGTCTCTTCTCCTTAAGCCCATGGACATTACTACCTTCATCCTCTTTTTGTGGCACAGTGTAAATAACACCATGCTCAGGTTGATGCTCAGTTCATGATTGGTGAGCTGCGCAGTGGCTAAGTTTCAGGACCAGCTCAGCCACTGCACAGCTCAACAATCATGAGCTGTGCATCAACCTGCTTTGATCTCAGTTCTCATCTTTATAAGATTGGGATGTTAAGTGAGAATAGGATTTTTCAAGTGTCTCTCACAGAATATTCATAGAGATTCGCACACACATACACACATGCAAATACATGCATACGCACACGTACTCACTTCCTGCAGGCTCACCTTTTGAGAAATATCTCTTTTGAAAACTTAAAATGCACCTAAGTGTTAAAGGACCTGAAAAGTCTTGCAGTGAAAAAACAAGAGTTTAAGCAAGGCTTTCTTAAATTATTGCCCAAAAATGACCCTCACTTTGTGTCTTTTTTTTCCTGCTTATTTTCACACTTTGAGAAATACTAGGCTAGAAGACCTCAAAGGACTCCTCCAGCTATTACATTCTATTACCATCTCATGATTCTGCCATTTTGCCATCTCATAACAGAGGATTCTGTTGAGTTTTGTCTTATTGGTTTTCAAAGTAATTGCAAAATTTATAATCGTTATTTGAACCAAATTTTGCTTTAGAGGACAATAGAGTCTCCACAAAATACCTTTGCTTCTAGAATAAATGCAGGCAGAGAAACATGGAAGGACTAGACTGGCTGAATCTTCTGGCCTTCATCCTTCTCCCATACTGAATGCTTCCTGCCCTTGAACATCAGACTCCAAATTCTTCAGCTTTTGGACTCTTGGACTTATATCAGTGGTTTGCCAGGGGATCTCGGGCCTTTGGCCACACACTGAAGGCTGCACTGTTGGCTTTCCTACTTTTAAGGTTTTGGGACTTGGACTGGATCCCTGGCTCCTCAGCATGCAGGCAGCCCATTGTGGGATTTCACCTTGTGATTGCGTAAGTCAATTCTCCTAATAAACTCCCCTTCATATATTTATCTATCCTATTAGTTCTGTCCCTTTACAGAAAGCTGACTAATACACATATCCTCCTCCTCCATCAGGGAAGGCGACAGGTATAAAAGTGTTTTCTTTTATTTCTATGAAAGGAATCTAAGGATGAAAGGATAAGGTTCCTATGCCTACTGCATTTTCAAAACCTATTTTCTAGCTATCTGAAAACCTTTTATAGAATTCAACTGTCTCTCCCTGATACCTCATGCCCCCACGCAGGCGTGAATGTATGTTTATGACGTGAAAGGCGGATATTTGAAGGAAGTCTGTCTTGTGATCGCTTGCTGAGCTCCTGCTTAACACTGTGTGTGACCAAACCAACCTTTCACCAAAGGAGTCCTTGCCACAAATCTGAGTGATTTCAATCATGAGATTATTTTTCTTATTTTGAATGCAAGTGTAAACAGAATTTGAAAAAGCTCTTTTAACCTTTTGGAAACCATTTGAGGGTTTGTGTGCCATAGACATGGACAATCTTTGTGTTAATAAAACGCCAACTGAAAATTTTCAATTCTAAGCCCATTACTACGGAAGATTGTTCTAACCCACGGTAATTTTATTCCAATAATTTTCATTTAGTCACTTCCCATTGATCTAACATGCTTGCCTATCCTTCATAATAGTCCAGCCTGACAGGACATATTTGTGAAAAACATCTGATTACCTCCAATAAAGATGTTTTGCTAAAGACTGATTTGATTAATTTATTCCCCCACATTTTTTTCCCCTTAGAACTTACAGGTCTATAATTTACAAGCTATATCAACTCACCTTACTAGCATTATCACTTGAGTCTAGTCATACAGGCGAATAGCTCCAGGTGCTAGAATCATTAACTAAGAATATTAAACCCGTAAATAAGATCTTCCTGTATATGTTTTACCAACAAAGAGTCTTTCATATTGCCACCAATTAACGCTAAGAAAATTAAACATCATTTACAAACAAGATTAAAGACATTTTTCATTCCACAACCAATTAAGAAAATCAGAAGGAAAATGTTTTGATTCATGCTCATTATATATATGTAAATATATCACATAATGGCTCATATTCAGCAAATATGAAATACCAAAACACAAATGGAAAATATTTTGGCATTTGTCCGGCCCTTGAGCTGGCTTACGCAAAGTGTGATATGAATGTGTGTTAGTCCTGCTGTTAAACATTCACTGATCTGAATAAATTAATTACAAACTATTATTTTTCAGAAACACAGTGAACTTTCAAAACACAGAAAAGGAGGAGCCTGTTCCAGTTACTCACATTCAACAGAAGATGAGAGGAAAATTATCGCTAATAGTTGATCCAATGGAAGATAAAAATTGTCTGGCTTTTGGGCAAAATGACATGGTGAGTTCATACTTCAAGGAATACTCCCCCCCCATACAAGCACAACAATAACTAATAAAATTTTAAAATGAAAATTAATAAAAGCAAGAGGAGCCATTTTCTTTGTCCCGAAACAAAACAATGATTCCTACTCATATAACTGAAATCAGGGAGAATGGTGCCTTGAAACTGCTGGCATCTAGGCCCAGAATCTGTGGGTAATAGAATCAAAAGCAGCCCAGGTCTTGTAATGGACTAGCACTAGGATTATTATACTAAACTGAAGTCTTGGGAAAAGTTGCCCCAACCTCTCTATTTAGCTAAAATCACCTATAGAGAAACCTGGCTTAGTAAAATCTGCAGTATCAACCAAAACAATATTGCATGGAAGCCCTAAGCCACCAAAACAAGATTTGTACTGACCTGAGAATGAATGGGACCAGGTGGAGGCAACTATAAAATGACTAGACTGGAATAATTAGGCAGAGAGAGAGAAACAACTCCCATTCAAGATGAGCATGCAAATGAAAATTCCAGAGCCATTGATGGAATTAACACTGAGGAAGACAGTAATAAGGAGATGGGTAGTATACCATTTTCTCTTATGAGCAAGCTGTTAGTCCTTAACTGTGTAATTCCAGCATGCATGTACACCCTGCTAAGGGCTATCTTACTAACTTAAGGGTGTGTGTGTGTATTAATTGTGTGTATATGAGAAAATATGAAACTATGGAAGCAAACAAAAACACATGCCACACTCTAAATTACAGTGATAGTAAAATAAACATCGCTAGTTTCAGAGTCACTGAAGAATGATTCAATATGTGGCTTCCCAGAATTCCAAAGTAATTTTCTTTAATATGTAAGTAGACAATAAATGCTCTTGACTATTTTGAGAAGTTCCATCACGTTAACATTTACAATTTAGGTCCTAATGAGAGGCAAGAAAACACTGCATTAAGAGTTAGATAATTTAAGCTCAGATCCAGTCCATACAGTTTGCCAGATGGGTGACCTTGGGTAAATCCTGTGGCCATCTTTCAATCTCATTTTCTCATCTGTAAAATTATCTGACCACTTTGAACGTGGGAATATAACAAGAAACAATCAAAGCACTTCCCTGCTTCATCAAATCTTACAAAATGAAAAAAGAAAATATATATGTCCATATTAATGCTTGAAAACAAGACAGAATGTCATTTATTGTGCCAGAGAGTATGAGGAATTCCTGAGAATAGAAGCTGGTAGACTTGTACTGATGAAGCAGAAGCAAAGGAACCACAAACTGAAACATGCTCAAGAGGAGAGAGCTCTCCCAGAAATTCCTGAGATAACTCAAATTCAGAGAAATACATGCCAAGAGCAGGCCAAACACATTTAACAATTATCAAAGGAAGAAATTAAAGAACTTACCCTTCCTCTGCCTACACTATGTACCACGAAACAGTAGTATTTTCTCTCTACTTAGACATTAAGGTAATACTTTCTTTAAAAAAAAATTGTGGACAGTATATTTGGAGAGGGTACCTAAAACGGGTGTTGATTCTAGACAGCATAGCCCAGCCTGAAGATAGAAGGGCCAATTCAGCATGCTCTGAGCACTAATCCCTGAAATGGGGTCCAGATATAAGAACCCCACTGAGCAGGCCTTAAGAATGTGGCCGAGGTAATCTACTAGCGGAAATAGGAGTCCCCACGTGCAGAACAGAATCTTGTCCTGCACTCTGCTTCTCTTCTTCTGTAACAACTTAAGCAAAGTCACGGTATTGAAAATAAAATCTACATCCACTAACAGTGATCCAGATGAATCAAAGACAAGATAAAATTATAACTCAACGTAACAAGAAATGAAGGAAACCAACTACATGAGAGATAGATACAAAATTTATTAAGGAGTAAATCTATCTCCTATGGGGGAAAACAATAATGGGAAAGAGAAATATCTAAGAAGCTATCACATTTATAAAAATGCTTAAAGCAATATTTAGTGCATTTATTTCATACTGCTGAGTACAAAATGATCACAAATTTAGAATGTTAAAACAACATATATTTGTTATCACATGTTCCCATGAGTCAAGAGTCCAGGTACAGCTCAGCTGGACCCTTTGCTCAAGACTTCACAAGGTGCATTCAAGGTGTCTCCTAGGTTTAGATTTTTTTTTTTTTTTTTTAGATAGAGTCTTGCATCGTCACCCAGGGTGGAGTGCAGTGCCATTATCTCGGCTCATCGCAACCTCCACCTCCCGGGTTCAAGAAATTCCCTTGCCTCAGCCTCCCGAGTAGCTGGGATTACAGGCACATATCACTGTGCTGGGCTAATTTTTGTATTTTTGGTAGAGATAAGGGGTTTCACCATTGTGGCCAGGCTGGTCTTGAACTCCTGACCTCAAGTGATCTGCCTGCCTTGGCCTCCCAAAGTGCTGAGACTACAGGTGTGAGCCACCGCACATGGCCTGCATCTTATCTGGAGTTCAGGATTCTCTTTTCAAACTCACATTATTGGTGGCAGAATTTATTTCATTGTACCCAAGGCAGATTTCCTCTTCAAGGACAGCTTGGAGAGAGTCTTTGCCCTCTTGATCCTGTTTTAAAGAGCTCACCTGATTAGGTCATGCCTACCCTGGAAAATCTTCTTTTGATTAACTTAAAGTTAATTGATTAGGGGACTTAATTACATCTGCAAAATCCCTTCATCTTTACTATATAATGTAACATAATCACGGAGTCATATGCCATCATCTTTGCAATATTCAGTTACAGGCAAGTTATTTTTCTACCCATACTCAAGGGAGTAGACTATACAACATATAGGTCATTAGGGGTTATAGAATTTTGTCTGTCACAATAAGAAATATGGAACACGTAAAATATCAAAATAAAAAGTAAAAACTCAAAAGCTGAATTGTTTAAGAGAATAGATATCTGGAGACTGAATTTAGATCATCATTGAAACATAAATTACATACATCAAAATACACAGATTATAAAGAATACACCTTAGCAATACATACCCCAACCAAAGTTTTCTAGTGCCTCTTCTTAGACAGTCCTAACCATTTCTCCAGCAAAACCTTTTCTGATTTCTATTACCATAAATTACTTTTGCCAGCTTTATAATAAAGTTTGGAAAGTGAAAAATCTTGCCTTGTTCATAACCTTATTGACAAAGGGTCCAATATTTTAACATCAAATACAATGCTATCTGTAGGTTTTCCATAGATGCCCTTTATCACGAATTCCTAGTTTGTTGAGGTTTTAAGTCATAAATCGGCAAATATTATTAAATGGTTTTTCTGCATCTGTTAAGATTTTTAAAAATCTTAATAAATTGCAGTAAGTAATTTTTGAATGTTTCACTTGATATTATTATCTATTCTTTTTTAAAAATTTTTTTGAGAGACAGCATCTTTTCTTGCTCTGTTTCCCATGCTGGAGTGCAGTGGCACAATCATTGCTCACTCCAGCCTTGTCTTACTGGTCTTAAGTGATCCTCCTTTCTTGGCCTCCTAAACTGCTGAGATTATTGGTGTGAGCCACTGTGTCCAGACTATTTTTTTAATATATTGATGGATTTAATTAGTATTCTAAGGGACATTAGGCTACAGATTTTCCTTAATTTTAATGTCTGTCTGGCTTTGGTATTAGAGTTTTGTTGGCCTAATAAGATGAAATAAGAATATTTTTCTCATCTATTTCCTGAAAAATAAGTTTATGTAGAATTTGTGGTTTTTCTTTCTTAATGGTTTCAGTTCACCATTAAATAATAGGGATTTATTTATAGGGGGTAATTATAAATTCAACTTTCTGAACAGATATAGGGCTATTATGATTTTCTATTTCTTTTCGTGTCAGTGTTCTTAATTTGTATTTTTCTAGGAATGTGTCCATTTCATCTAAATTGACAAATCACATGAAATTATTCATGATATTTCCTTGTTATTTTTTACTATCTAAAAGATTCATGTTCACACATCCTTATCTATTTCTAGTAATTATCAATCTAGCTAAGGGTTTATCAATTTTACTGATTTGTTCAAATATTCAAATATTAGTTTTGTTTAATTTGATTTGAACAAATTTGATTTGTTCAAATGTTCAAATATTAGTTTTCCTCTATTTCTCCATTTTTCTGTTTTATTGTTCTCTAGTGTTACCTTTATTATTTCAATATTCTACATACTTTGGGTTAATTTGCTTTCATTTATTCTATATACTTTGGGTTAATTTGCTTTGGGGTAAGGATTAATTGGCAAAGAGCAAGGTTATGAAAAGTTCTACATTTTGGTGGGCATGTGGATAAATGAATGCATGAATTTGTCAAAACTCATCAAATTACATACTTAAGATGTTTGTATTCCACTGTATGTGAATTATCCCTTGACAGAACTGAAAACAAATATTAAACTCTCACTGGTAAGTTTAGGTTTTGCAGTTATTAACAATTCTAAAACTGCTTTCCATGTATTCTAGACCTGAGCAAATGAATATTTATATTAAAGATAATTTAAGCCAGGGTTTTTACCACTAGAGAAGAAAGTCACAAATGTGGAAAATAGCAAAACCCTGTAGAGTTAGTTTGGAACTGGAAGTACAATGTCTTTAACTGACTACCAAATGTTTCCAAAAATAGTATACTCTGTGTGTGTGTGTGTGTGTGTGTGTGTGTGTGTGTGTGTGTGTGTCTAAAGAAAGAGAGAGAGAAGGAGCAATAGAGAAATAATAAAGAAAAATATAAACAACTGGTAAAGAATATACAAGAGCTCCTTGACCTATTCTTGCTCTTTTTCCTGAAATAAATTTTGATATCATATAAAACTTTAAAAGTTACCAAAAGTAAGTTCTGCTATACAAGTGAATATTGACCTATTTAATCATTTAACAGGGAGGTGCACTGTTAGCTGGAGACAGGATGAGGAGACTGGCACTGATTCCTGCCTTAGGTAGGCCTGGCAGTTTTCTGGGATGAAAAGGTAAAGAACAGAAGCACAGGGAACATTCTCTGGAAAGAAAACTGTTACGATATGTTTGTTCTTGAGGGACCCAAAATAGAAAATCTCTTTTCCTTTAAGAACACTTACTGGAGGGGGTTGGGGGAGGGATAAAATTAAACATTGGCACAATGGTGCTGGAAGCCACTTCAGGAATAACTTCTATAACCTTTTTAGTAATTTTCCATGCCCCGGACAAAAAATTTTCTGTAATGTTCAGTTCTAAAAACAAATTGTCCTTTTTCTAAGAACTATGCAACATGCTCATTTCCACCTTTTTCCTTTCCTAATTTTAGAACAAAGCAAGCTGTTATTAGGTTGTCTTTTTGTATTTATCATGTAAAAAACTCCTGCCGAAAACTCCTCCTTTCTTGAAAACTGAAATAAAAGAAATGTGGTATATTGTTTTCTTTTTCATTTTCCTTTTTCTTTTTTTGGTATGTGCGTGTAAAGGTAAACATTTCAAATTGCCACAGTATAATTTAATTCCTCTCAAAGTCTGACAACGCCTTAATAACAAGACATTATTCAAGGGCCTGTTTAAGGTTCCTGCCTCCATTTAACTTTTCATCTAAGTATTTATCTATTGTGCTTTATCCCAGATCCTATGATAATAAAAAATTCACATCACTTTGCTTCTGACCTGTTAGGAACATGCTTCTATAAAGCCAGGAAAAGAGATTTTCTATTTTCACCTCCAGTCTGACACTCAAGACTCCAGAGCCTATTCGATACGACTGTCACTTCTGGTAAAGTAAACGTGAACAAAGCTTTAAAGCCAAATACTTTTTTAAATTATGTAGATTTCTGTTGGAGGAATAGACTTCTTATTCCTAAAAAACATATAGAAAGCATAAATATTAATTCAGAGATGAGTATGTTCTATTTCTAATAGGGCATGTTTTTGGTACTACCAGATGTTAGCATATTCTTAATTCAAATCATCAGGTTCAATTACATCACCAGGAAGGGCTGCTGTATTCTTCCTGTATTTGAGCTATTAATAAAATATGTTCTTAATTTTAAAAATTGCTTGGCTTTGGTATGGGGCATTACTGTGGGGAGTTGAAAACACAGGAAAGCAAAGCAACATATTTGGACCACTGAGGTTTTCTAAGAAACACGCTAAAATAAATTTCATATAATTTTCGAGCCATTTTCCCTTTAAACTCTATGTTGCCTGTGATACAATACTGATTTAAATCTACTCATTAATCCTGATAGTGGCATTTTAATTAAAGGTATATAACAGGTTAATAAACCCAACATCATTTTAAATCCCTGAAAGAAAAAGAGAAGTGTGTGTGTGTTCATGTGTGTGTGCATGCATGCATGTGTGCCTGCATGCACAATATGAAAACTGTCAAATTCTTTTCTGCAATCCAAAGCCTCTCTATTCATGACTTGAAATGAAGGGAATGCACCCTATGGGAAGCATTCACCCAACCTGTGCACAAATGTTTTGGCTGTGAAGTAGTGGAGACATATGGAAATCATTTTCCTTACATAAAACATGGCTGAGATAAAACATGGCTGAGATAAGTCACACCTAAACAAAGGTTTCCAGGACCTTCAAGAGCCAGAGTAGTTCAGAGTAAAGGTATAGCCCTACTACTCTACTTCTTCAATGTCAGTGATCCAAAGAAAATGAGAAAGTTGTTTTTTTACTCTTAAAAATCAACTTATTATGAAAGATTATTATTTACTTGTTATTTTTAAATATGCATACTATTGCTATATGGTACCATTTTATTTTACTGATTTTAAATAGAGGTAAAGGTTATATTTCACATTAAGGACACTAGAAGGCAATTTTACCTAAGTTAAAGCCGAGAAGAAATATATTTTTTAAATTACATGGAAAAAACCTCTAAGGCAGAGAGGGCAAATAGGTTTCATACTGAAAGCCACTTTTAATCAATTGGTAGTGACTATATGAAACATGGATTGAAAAGGAATCTGAAGTGGTGACCAGTCTTCATGGGAATGAGAACCATTATTGATTAATGATGTCTGCCATGGGCACTAGACTGGAAAGTTGCAACACTTCTCTTGTGTATTTACCAAACCTAAGCATGGTGAAATGTTGTCAGCTTTTAAGTACATATTCAAAAATTATGACTTAAAAGAAATAGTTACATGCTTATAGACTATTGGTGAGAATGTTAATTAGGTCAGCTACTGTGGGAAGCAGTTTGGAGATTTCTCAAAGAACTCAGAACTACCTTTCAACACAGCAATCCCATTACTGGATATATATCCAAAAGAAAATAAATTGTTCTACCAAAAAGATGCATGCACTTGTATGTTCATCACAACACTACTCACAATAGCAAAGACATGAAATCAACCTAGGTGCCCATCAAAGGTGGATTTGATAAATAAAATATGGTGTATGTACACATGGAATACTACACAGACATAAAAAAAGAACAAAACCATGTCCTTTGTAGCAACATGTATGCAGCTGGAAGCCATTACTGAGTGAGTTAATGCAGAAACAGAAAACCAAATTTCTCATATTCTCACTTATAAATGGGAAGCTAAACATTGAGTACCCATGGGCATAAAGATGGCAACAACAGACACTGAGGACTACTAGAGGGGAGGGAGAGAAAGGAGCAAGGGTTGAAAAACTAACTCTTGGGTACTATGCTCACTGTCTGGGTGACAGGATCATTCCTATCCCAAACCTCAGCATCATGCAGTATACCCGTGTAACAAACCTGCATATGTACCCCTGGAATCTAAAATAAAAGTTGAAATTATGAAAAATAAAAAAACAGTTACAGATATTCTAATAAAGAACTATGAATTTATAAAAATAAAATAAAATAAGCATGAGATCAAAATGAGACAAGTACATAGGCGAAACCGTACAACTGATGTGTGCACTATGGAAGCATCACAGATTTAGCCCTTGATTTTTTATGTGCCAACTGAAGGGAAAATCTAGGGTACATAATTCATTGCATCCCTAAGTTAAAAAAGAATCATTTTCCAGGTGGCTTACACACATTCCTGATATGAAGATTGTCCAAGGATTTTGCTCTAATAAATTATAAAGATAAAAGAATGCCACATAGTCAAGAATACCCTTAACAAAAATGTAACAATGAACTTAATAGGCCTGTTTTGATCATGACTTTTCATATAATTTGATAGCATGCCACTAAAATAGAATTTAAGAACAGCAATTTTGCAAGAGACCAGCCAAATGTGCTCTCTACTGATCTGGTTAAGTTATAATTTTAATATCTAAATCCAGAAATCTTTGAATATTGATTTAGTATATAGGTAACTACTGAGTGGCTACAAGCTTAAGACTTCACTAGCAAGTATTTGGAATGCATTACTTTCTGTTGCCAGGCATAGATAAATCTGCATGCGTTGACAGTCAACCTGATTAAAATAAGGGTGAATTTCAGTCTGGCTTTTGAAGCCCATGGCTGCAGCTAAGAGGCCAGCATACCTCCTTCCCACTAGCAGGGACTACGACATTCAACTTCTACCTTCTCTGTAAAACACGAAGTGTATGACATGTCCCAGTTTTTCTTTTGTTTTATTTTCAATTCACTCCTACATCCAATAGAACTTTACTTTTAAAAACAACAGAATATAATAATTTGACATTACAGAAATGTATTATTAAGAAGTTTAGTTGCATCGGGAGAGTCACCCAATCAAGGAAGTTAACAAAAGCATTTGTGAATCCAGGTCGCTTCTCTCTCTAGCCTAGAGCTTTTGAGTTTGGGTTTATGAATCCTCATAGGCCAATTAGCTTGGCTGGTTAGAGCCTGGTGCTAATGATGCTAAGGTCAGAGAGTTGGTCCTCTGGGAGTCAGTGCGCTTTGAGTAGAAAAAAATAGAATAAAATCATTTCCACAGCCATACCTTGGACCTTTAACCAAAGTCATCCATCTCTCAAAGCCTCGTTCTTAATCCCAACTGAGACCAGATAGGAGCGCGTGGCTGGCTCAAGGCCACTTTTCACTAATATCTGATTTTCTGATGGTGGGCTACTTCTAAAAAGAAGAAATTTTATGACTTCTGCCTTTTAGTCAAATTAGATATGCTGTTTCCATGCCAAATATACATTGATTTTTCTAAGTTAATTTCTACTCAATTCAACAGAGATAATGAAATCCAGATGTAAGAAGGCAAATACTAACATTTATTGAACATCTATTCTGTCAGGCACTTTTGGATACCTTATATACATGAAATTATTTAATACTCACATCAACCCTTCTGGAGAATGGACATACATGTGCATATAAATAATTATGTAAATAAATAAAAATAACTCTAAAACTGGGTTTCACGTATTGGAATCAGGTGGACTTGAATTTAGTTCCCAATCCCTTAATAACTATAGTGTTAGGTAACCTTATGTGAGGTTTTTTTTTTGGTAGGTAAATGGGGGATATTAATAATGCCTATCTCACATCATAAAGATAATGTTAAAATTAAATGGAAGGATATACACTAAATTTTTAGCACAGTACCGAGGATACAGAAGTATTCAAGAGAGAAGGGAAGAGACAAGAAGAGAGGGGAGGGGAGGGAAGGGGAGGGGAGGGAAGGGGAGGGGAAGGGAGGGAAGGGAAGGGAAGGGAAGGGGAGGGAAGGAAATGGGAGAGGAGGGGAGGGGAGGGGAGGGGAGGGGAGGGGAGGGGAGGGAAGGGAAGGGAAGGGAAGGGAAGGGAAGGGAAGGGAAGGGAAGACTCAAGTAACTGAGTTTTTCCATGTTCTTGTACCTTGAGAGTGAGACAACAATATTTTAATAAAAACGCTCAGTAGATTTGTTTTTTTCTGTAAAGGGTAAGATAGTAAATATTTCTGACACCCCCACCCCCAACCCCAACAACTACTCAAGTCCACCACGAAGCAGCTGTAGACAAACAAATGGGCACGACTGTGCTCCAGTAAAACCTTACCAAAAGCAGCGGAAAGCCAGATTTGTCCCACAGGCCATAGTTTGTCAGCCAACCCTTGGTCTAAAACTGTTTTATGCTCTTTGGTTACATATTAATAAACTATTAAATTTAACTTTGCAAAGTGAGAATTTTCAATTCTGAATGAGCTTTAATGTTGCATTATTGTTAATTTTCTATTGCTATCTTTCAAAGCTTCTTTGTTCAGCTAAATTTGACCATAATTACAATGTTGTTAGAAATGAACAAAGAAGTAGAGAACAAGATAAGTTTAAAATAATTTACCAGGAAGAAGAAATCTCAGCATACATCATTTCTTATATATCAGATTATTGAAAATTAATACATCAATACAAAGGACTTAGATTTTGAAATTAGGTACTTCAGAGTACATAGTTCATCTTATTTCTAGAAAAAATCATTGCTTATATAGGGGTTATGGAAATGTCTGGATTTTTCCTGCCACCTAAACATTCTGAGGCCCAAGCCCTAGTATCTGTCCTCTGCAGGAGAATATTCTCAGCATCATTGGCAAGATTGTAGTTCTGAGTCTGACATTCAAGTCTTTAATCCATTTTGAGCTGATGTTTGTATAAGAAGGGTCTAGTTTTATTCTTCTGCAAATGGATATTCAGTTTTCCCCAAGTCATTTGCTGGAGAAACTGTCTTTTTTCCAGTGTATGTTCTTGGCACCCTTATCCAAAATCTGTTGGCTCTAAATATATGGGTTTATTTCTGGGTTCTCTATTCTGTTTTTAGCCTATGTGTCTGTTTTTATGCCAGTACCAGACTGTTTGGGTTACTATAGCTTTATAGTATATTTTGAAGTCAGGTAGTGTGATGCCTTAAGATTTGTTCTTTTCACTCACGCTTGCTATGGCTATTCAAGATTTTTGCGGTTCCATGTGAATTTCAGAATGCACATAAATATTTTGATGTATTATCTTAACTGATTTGTAACTTGTTTACAAAAGGACATAATTTTTAATACTCTTTTCTGGCCTTGATACAAAGAGTTTCCACTAAAGATAAGAAGTGGTCATTCATTAAATAAAATGTTTCAAAGTCCAAAAAATCCTAACACCATTTAACTTAGCATGTGTAAGCCATGTTTGCAGCAGTTAGAGAAATAGGGGATGCTTTATACAAAGAGGGAAATCTTGCAAAGAAAGAAGAGGAAAATGCCAGGGCCTTTTTGATAAAACACATAAAAATAGAATAATTTTATTTTGTTTCATCTGTTTCCGTTTGGTGTGCCTCTTATATCAAATATATTTTGCACCTCCGAGCTCAGTGACTACTCAGTGATTTTTATTTTGTTATTATTTTCTTTTTCTACTTAAGTCTGGAATATTTTGAAAGAAGAATGTTGGCTACTTCCTAACTTAGACTACCCTAATAGGGCCACAAGATTCATACAAGAAAAGATTTTGCCATTTCTTTCTATAAATCTCTGACATCACCCCAAAACTCAGGTGAAGATTTCATTGTGCGCTATCTGCTAAGAATAATACCATACTTGTATCACTGTGATTTCTGTTCCCTGGTATAAATGATTAGAAATACGTGAGAATGAGGCTATCCCCTCCCCACTCTCTCACAACTACCTGGTGAAGAACATCTGCTTTCTTCTCCCTCTCACATGTGTTTAGGCAATGCTAGAATATTTCTCCTTACTTGTGACAACTTGAGTTTCTTAGCATCCAGGAGAATTTTTATTTTAAAATAATAAAATACCAGTTTTAGAGAAGAATGGATAAAAAATTAAACACTCAAGACAGGAGTAATTTCTGGCAAGTCCATTCATTCATTCATTGCATCTGAATATACATATTCTGTCTCCCTAAACTCAAGAGCTTACTGAGAATTTTCCATTTAGCAAACTGTACATAATGACATCTAAGAGGAGTCCCACTAATCAGTTTCCAGTTCCAAAGGGTCAGCACAATCCAATTATTCTGAAAATCTGGTAAGTGTGACACATAAGAAATTTTTTTACCATTTCGTGTGCATCGTATGGCGCTGCCAAAATGCTTTGGCAAATTTGCTTATGGATTATTTAAAAAATCAAATTTGTTTGGCATTATTAATATCTAACAAAGAAATACCATTGTTCAAAGGAATGGAACAGCATGTCTCTTCACCTTCAACTCAAAAACAGAAATATGACTTGGGTCAGTGGACATTTACAGGAAGGTAACCAACCTGGTTGAGAGAAACATGCTATATTTTTCCAAAATGTCAGCAATGTGGATGGCAAGTGAAATAGGCCTAAGACTTGAAAGAACTTTGACTTCATCCAATGGAGATTAGACTCCAGGGCAGTAAGGACTCCAGGACAGCATTAAGATTAATGCTTATACTTCTTTGAAGCCATTACATGTAGTTGCTTTGGCTGAGATATGAATATAAGTTAGGAGGATTATTGGAAACCAGTATAATTATATAATGTGCCTAGGCCCATAGGGCCATACAATTTTTTTATGATAAACATACTGGTTGACATTTAAATTGTTTTCTTTTCAAAGCCAACCTTATATTTAATATCTTATTTAGTCTACCCAAACTTTGGGAAGCTGGTAGGTTGAACCTTAGTATGTCTACTTAATATATAAGGAAACTATTATCCAAGATGGTTCATACCACCTCTGTTCAGAGAAGTGGATAGTAACAGGATTCACATTTCAACCATTAAATCTTCCAAATTTGATTTTTTTTAATAGAAAAAGTTGTGCCTTTTTAAAATAATGCTTAGAGGTGAGTCCTAATATTTTGCTGGTGATTCTTCTTCAAATAGTTTTTAATATTCACCTGACATTATCATCGTATAGGCAAAAACAATATACACACGCACAAAGACCATGTCAAAGTCCAATACACTACAAGAGGAAAGTGATTTCTTCATATTTTGAATTTTTCTTTGTCACTTTTAAACTCTACAGCCACCGTGATTCTATGGAAACACACAAACAAGGGAAACTGAACAGGAAGCCCTCTATTTTTTTATTATCAGCAGGAAATTTAGCTCAGGAAGTACAATAAAACCTTGGCCATTCAGAATCCTTAGGGAATAGATCCTTCCAGAAAACCAAGCTTTGCAAATCTCTGAGGGCAAATCCCCTTAAGTCTTGAAACCAGGTTATTTAATTGTTTTGAACTGAAACATTTTGAAATGTACTAGGCATTCCCTGCATGTTTAACTGAATTAGTTGTTTCTTGGTCAAAGATATTTTAACGCAAATCATTTACTATATACTACCTAAATGCCCTTAGATTCAACCGCGGAATGTAAGAAGACTTCAACGATCAATTAAATCACCCAAGTTTGCATGTGTGTGTATGTGTATGCCTGCTGATTGTGTTTGCTTTTGGAAGATTTTCTGTCACTTTCCTTGCAATCAACTCTCGTTTATTCTTTAATAAACCCTCTTTCCCCTTTTAATTTGCAAAATTGAGTGTAGATAACCAAGCCTGTTAAAATTGTAGTAAGGTAAGAATAGGCTACAGGTGGAAACCTGAGCTCTTCTATGGACAGCTAGAATATGGCTTTATCTCATGGACTCTGATACCTCAGTAAAATGAAAATCAAATAAGTGTTCTTTATTTTGCAGTCTGGATCCAATTAGTGTTCTTAACTGTGTAGACACAGTCTAAGACAGAATGGTGTTAACAAATTTAAACATAATGGTTTATAATAATGGTACAATAGACATGCATGTGAATTCAATGATAATTTGGGTCCTTGGGTTTTTTTAAGAAAATAAGCTCATATTCAAATTTTTCTTAGAATCAAAACTATCATAACTTGTAATTTTAAAACTACCAAGTTAAATTTCAGCAATTAATGCATTAATTCAGGAATATCTACTAAATGGTAATTATGTGCAGGCACCTTGTGTTCAATGTACCAGTAAATTGAGCCACATTGACATGTGTATTCTTAGCCAATTTTATTAGTTTAGCCATTATTTATTAACAATTTATTAATTTCATTAATTTAAACTGTTATTTATTTAGTTATTCATGCAAGTGTCATCTATTTGCAGAGATTATGCCAGATCTTGAGGAATTAATGGGAAACCAAAATAGATATGCCCCCAGCTTCTTATGCAGCCAGTGTATTCTTGGGGGAGTGGGACAATAAAATCATCAGCAAATATGTAAAAACACACTATGGTCAGGACAATGAACAGAAGGTACAGAGGCTCGTGAGAGCACATTCCTGAGCACTTGAGTGGGTTGTCAGTGAGTCTCCTGCCAGATAGTCAAAGTTTAAGGTAAAAGCGAATGAGTTAACCAGGTAAAAGCAAAGACTCTGAGGCAGGGCTGGGATACATGTGGGGCACCCACAGAGGGCTGAATGACTGAAGCTCAGAAACTGAATAAGAGAATGGGGCAATGTGGGGACTTGAGGGGCTGGCCAGATGATAATGAGCATTATAAACCTTGTAGAATAGATTCTCTCAGAGATATTATTTTTAACCTACCTATGGGAACTTACTGAAGTAGTAACTTGTTTTCAAAGAGCAATATCAATGTGCAATAGAATAATTTCATATCAAAATATGAATGAATTTTACATTTTACATGAAATATAAAAGAAGAGAAACACGTATTGAAATGCCCTCCATAGGCCGGGCGCGGTGGCTCAAGCCTGTAATCCCAGCACTTTGGGAGGCCGAGGCAGGAGGATCACGAGGTCAGGAGATCGAGACCACGGTGAAACCCTGTCTTTACTAAAAACACACACACACAAAAAATTAGCTGGTTGCAGTGGCAGACGCCTGTAGTCCCAGCTACTCAGGAGGCTGAGGCGGAAGAATGGCGTGAACCTGGGAGGCAGAGCTTGCAGTGAGCCGAGATTGCGCCACTGCACTCCAGCCTGGGTGACAGAGCGAGAGTCCGTCTCAAAAAAAAAAAAAGAAATGCCCTCCATGATCTCTTTAACCATTCCTGCATCCTACATGGATGTACCTTGGTATGAACTCCTATACCTACTTCATTCAATACCATGCAATTTCAATTTCTGTTTTATGCTTTTCTGTGTTGTTTCCCATCTAGAAAAGTAATATAAGATGATCTCCAAAATACACTCAGTATCAAGTCAAGAGAGGGCTCATCTAGATAGAGCAGGAAGAGATCAAGAGCACCCCATCCTGACTGAAGGGGAAAGATACCAAAAGGACATGCCAAATTAAAGAATGATATGGAAATCTCTACAATGACGGATTTCAGAAGAAAATGGAGCTCATGGATTATCAGCTCAGTTAAACTCTTGGAAAATATTACAGATAAACATTTAATATATGTGTCAGAATACTTGGGGAAAAATTGCAGTGAGTACATAGAAAACTAAGAAAAAATTTTAAAGATAATAATTCCCTTCAGGAAAAGTAAAGAATTGTATAAAAAAAGGAAACAAAGTTGTAGTATACCTCTTTGTTCAGGAGAGGCCACTTCATGTAAGTACGTACAACTGGACACAAGAAGAGACTGAAAGTAGGTGTGTGTACGTGTGTGTGGTATAAGATAATTAAATCTTCATAAGCAGCTTATATATTCAATAGCTTATATATTGATGAAAAAATCACTATTAAATATTATTTCAGAATATAGATTTAATTTATATTATATTACATTATTATAATACTGAATGTAATTAACCCAAAGAAGTGAAACTAGTAAGTACAGAAGGGAGAAGAGAGCTACTATTTTTGTTTATAAATTTTATAGGACAATTTGACATTTTAAAACATATGGATATGATGTTTTCATAACTATTAACTTTAAAAACAGGCATATGCATATATTTCTCAAATTGTTTGAATTTATCTGATCAGTGTAAACTAAAATTTGGGCTAGCATTTAGACAAAATTGAAAACAAGATAACTCATTTTGGAAAGAGGGTACTGATATTTTCAAAGCTCTGTTATTTCCTCATTTCTTCTCTTATAATTGTCTTTTTTTTTCTATAGCAGTTCAGGAATTGCTAATACTGCTCTTGAGGACATTTTTTGAGGTGTGAGTTTAAATGGAAAATATCTGTCTTGAAAATCTGCCAACAGATGACAAGTAAGGAAAGGGATAACTTGCAGCTCCGTTATTCTGAAATAGATTTATAAAGACAAAATGTGGTTCATTGAGGTCAGCTTCAGGATTCAACCTGAAATAGTCACAAAACTACCAGCTCCCTTTGAGCTTAGGAAACATACTTTCAGCACCTGAATGACATGACCTTCCTTGTACTTTAGAAGTTATTAACATCTCTGGCTTACAGATGTTTAAAGACCAGAAAATTAAATGGAAAATATCAGAGAAATACTACTAATTATTCCTAATTAGTCTTAGAAGATCCACAAAAGCACAGTTATTTGAAAGGCTGTTTCATCTAAGGTACTTATTCAAATTCATGAATGCTCTGGAGTAAAGGTCAGTGGCCACACCCTCATGACTTGTGGCTCTATGATGAAACTGTTTTTCCAAGAGAAGTAGTTAGAGACAAAATGTTCAATAAGCAGTTATTTTAAATCCATTTTTTCTAATCATTTAAAAAAAATTCATCAACCAGAAATGATTGGGCAATTTTGATAATAAAATAAGAATTCCAAAGATAAATTGTACTCAATGTCATCAGTGCAAATTATGTACCTAATTTCCTTTTGTTCCCTACATAATGTTGTGCTTTTCCACTAGTCCAAAAATTTTTATAGAAAAAAATATTAATATCTACACAATAGTCTTCTTAAGGCTGAAGGAGTACAGATGAATCTTGTTGTGTTAGTCAGCAGTCTAGTCGCAAAACCCGGTATCCACTCTGCCTGCTTTAAGCAGAAAAAGAATTTGTTGTAGGTTATTAGGTGTTCACAAAGTCTACCTGAAGCCAGATAACCAGGCTTCTGTGCTGTGTAGGAGAACCTTTGCTGGAAGTTTTGGCTACAAGAGCCAATACAACGTGATTAGCAAAACCTCATTACATTTTGGAGCTTCTTCAGAGAAAGTACTGTTGCCACCTCCTTAGGGCCCCTGCGTGGCATGAGTGGATACAGTATAGGATTAGACAACAAAAGCTCTGCCACCTCTGTTCCCTAAAAATCAGACAATTTCTTTCAGATGATCCCTGCACACACAGCACCTTACTGTGCTCACTTCTGAACTGAGGTCCTGCCTGGATCATTGTATGGCCGAAGGTGACATCATATTACACACCTGGACCCTGGCTGGGATGTAAAACTCTCACTAGTACATGAAGGACATAGCCTTCATAACACAAGAATGTCACCAAACGTGAAAAGACAGACAAAAAGGTTCTGGCACATGGCACATGGCAAATGTGTCATGGCAAATGTCCACTCTTCAAATGCCACAATAAATACAATTGGTTCAATCCCTAGCTAGTGACAATCAATGCTAAGGAGTTATAAGTAAATCACATTATAAATTATAAATTGCTTTATAAAGCAAGTTTCATAGTGGGAAATTCAGGCCTGCATTTAACTGAGACGAGATTGTGGTAATCAGATGGCCCAGAGCAATGGTATCTCATGGTATACCATGTGGGTTCTACAGTGAGTGATTTTCCATAGAGTTATCATGAAATAATGATGATGATGATAATGATGATGGTGATAATAATGATGATAACTAACGTTTACTAAATGTTTTCTATCTCCTGGGCACAGTGCTGAGTGTTTTAAATAAATGAACAACTCATTTTATGTAACAAACACATTAGGTTGGCATCATAATTTTCCCATTTTACTGATGAGGAAACCAGGGCTTAAAGAAGTCAAGGAATTTACCAAGAGGTAGGTGGAGCTGGAATTTGTACAAAGGCAAATCTAAAGAGCACCGGAATTCTGTAGCTCAAAAGCCTGAAAGTTCACTCCCAGCTCTATCACTAACATAAAATTTTGTCCTCCGAGTCTTGGTTTCTTTCTGTGGAAAATGAGAATTGAAACTCCTGTCCTCCCTCTTCTACATGGTTATTTTGAACATCAAATATGCTAAGTAAACTCCAAGTTGTTATTAATATGTAAGGTGTTTTTATAACCAGTCATTCAGAAATGCTTTTCCAGATCTTGGTTACTATTATTTAATTTTGTGTTATAAGCATTTGCTTGTTTGTTCTCTAGTTTCCATATCCCCTCCTTCAGGTAACAATTTTTCCTTGGAGGAATCTTATTCTACCCATTTCCTGCCATAGATTATGGATGGAACTCTTCTCCCCCTCAGCTTCTGGAACATTTTCTGATTGGCTTCAGTCAATATTCATGTCTGATTCCACTGACCTCAGTGATTGGCTCAGAGGGGAGCATGCCATCCAATGAGAACTAACATGATTACAGGAGACGTTTGCAGGTTGTTGGAAATGAGGGTGTCTGCCCACTTTTACGAAAGCTACCAGAAGAGATCTTTCTCTTTCTTTAAGTAGCATAAAATGAAACTCCAAGGTGTGGAGCTTTTTGTTTTCATGAGAAGAGAGCTGGAGCTGGCAGGGAGCCACCCTGTAGAGCCTGAGGAAAGCACCAGTCAAAGGACAGCCCGACGTAGAGGGGAAAATTGGGACCCAGGCAATATCACCTGAGTCATGAATCCAGCATAGCTTGAATGCATATCTTCCACTGGACATTTTGGTTACATGGACCAGTACATTTCTTTGTTGTCTTGGCTAGCTTAAATTAGATTTTATGTAACTTTTACAACATAGTATTGCATAGGCTTTTCAAAATAGTATTTTGTCCTATCAAAAAATAGCAATTATCCTTCAACCCCTGTTTACATTTTCCCATTTGAAAGATCCCATTTAAGTAAATATCTAAACAACTCAACGGTAACAATTACCTAAATAGTAATCAAGATCCTTCACAATCTTATGATTCCATGTATAAACAATGCATTTCCCATCTTCTTCTACTACATTCAAATCAAAATAGTGAAGCTGGAAGGAATCATTTAGCCGGAATCCCTCATTATACAAATAGAGAAGCAAAGATTCATAGTGAAGTGACTTGCCTGAACTCAGCTAATTATTTCCAAAGCTAGGGCTAGAATCCAGGTATTCTGATCCTTTTTTTCTTTTATATTTCTGGCTTATTAATTCATAACAAAGAGACTGCTGGATCCTCTTTAAGTTGCCTTCAGATTAGAGCCAATGGCATAAACTTTTGAATCCCTTTGGTATTAAGAAATATCTATCCTTTGAAGATGAATTCAATTTTGGGGAACAATCAAAAGTAATTTAGAGCCAAGTTCAGTAAACAAGGTAGGTAATCATACTAAGTAATTCAAGTATTGGTCCAAAAATGGTGTAACATTGAAGTAATGAGGCTGATTTTTTTTTCCTTGTAGCTTATAAACCAGCTTTTATGTCATTATATTAAAATGGAAATTCCTTTGACATTCAAAATTCATTTTGGAGTGGTATTATTCACAATTTGATTCTGTCATGTTTCTTGGATTTTAAGGGAGGTCCTACTAATATTACTAGTTAAGATAACAGCAACAATATGGAATTTTTCTTGCTTAAGTAGATATAACTGAGAAAGAAAGCAAATAATGCAATTTAATTTAACCGTATTTGTTTGATGCTTATATATCAAGCACTAAAGCAGACCTTGATATAAAGAAAAGAAATACATGACACTGAATATTTAGTCTTAATTTCTTATTTTAATGATGAGAAGTTGAGACTCAGAAAGTTTCAGTAAACTTATTCATAGATGGGAATTGAACAATGAGAATACTTGGACACAGGAAGGGGAACATCACATACCAAGGCCTGTTGTGTGGTGGGGAAGCGGGGAGGGATAGCATTAGGAGATATACCCAATGTAAATGACAAGTTAATGGGTGCAGCACACCAACATGGCACATGTATACATATGTAACAAACCTGCACGCTGTGCACGTCTACCCTAGAACTTAAAGTATAATAATTAAAAAAAAAAAAAAAAAACCAAGATTCTTGATTCCCAGGCCAGCTATCTTGGTAAAGAACCAACCTATATTAACATCCCACCCCGATATAATTAAATTAAAAATAAAAGCAGTCTTTAGCCAACATAGATAGTGACTTGGCCCCCAAAATTAACAATGCACACTTACAAGCATGATCCAGAATGTATAAAGTTACAGTTCTATTTAATTTCAGAAAATAAAATAGAAATGTTAATATAGAACGTGGAAGAGGGGAGAAATGATATTACCTGGAAATCATGAAGATAATGGAAATTAGAAAATCTACAAAAAGGAATATGGAAACTTGAAAAGTTGAGTGGAAGAAAAGATCACTGTTATTTATTAGTTGGGCAAAGCAATGAAGGAGAAGACTGTATAAACAGGGTACCAAGAAAGCGAGAAAGGTTTTCCAAAAAACTCTGGGGAAAAAATAGCCAGTAATTCTGAGCCCTTATTTATGATTTCACATTCACTATGCAATTTAGATATTCATTTGGTTTCATAATAGGTTTCCACTATAAAATCTCTGAGGGTGGTCTTCCAGGCACCAGTTGTACAATGGTAACTCCTCCCATTGTAAAACTTCTCTGGATCCTGCCAGAGACCCGGTGCCTTAGGCTTGTGAGACAGGTTTCCTAGGGAGCAGCCCTGCTGTAGATTGAGGAATTGGCATCCTATCCTGGCATAAGCATACCTGTGGGGTTGATATTCATGTTCAGTTGAATAGTAGACCTGGGTGTCCAGACCTAGGGACAGAAGTGAGCTTTGTTAAAGTGCTTTTAACAAAGCAGGCCATGTTAAATTTTCCCAAATCATTGTGGACAAAACTATCTTAAGCTAAAATTGTAATCTTAGTGTACAATGACAAGCTTAGGTTGCTTCTCTTGGCATTGGACATTTTACAAGAAAGGTAGAAATGAGTACTCCAGAAAAGAGAAGGAAAAGGTGGCTTCCATGTGTATGGAATATGGAAATGTACACGGTAGGTGATATTAACAAACACACCCCTATGATACATCAAGGATGACCAATGTCTGATGGTCAGAGAGCTGTGTATTCCCCCTTACTTTTCTTTTTACCTTCCTCCCAGTATATGTCAGAAAACTCACAAATGTGCAGTGACCTGAAAAACCACATGAACTATTAAATAAGCCAGACCCTTCATGCATATCTTACGGGAGGAAGCGATGAGATTAAAGATATGCAAGATTGATATTCAGTAGTTGTGCACAAGTGTGGATCTACTGAGACAAAGAGGTGATTAGCTATTTTAACAGCTCCTTTACCTTAGGAGAGACTCCTAGAAGACAGGACTCTGACTTAGTACAGAAATAAAATAGTCAATAGGTAGTGTGGCACCTATTGTTGCAGCATGATATTTAAAGTCAGGCATGTTGCGAGGCAGGAGGATCACTTGAGGCCAGGAGTTGGAGAGCAACCTGGCCAACATGGTAAAACCCCGTCTCTACTAAAAATACAAAAATTAGCCAGGCTTGGTGGTGGGCACCTGTAATCTCAGCTACTCAGGAGGCCAAGGCAGGAGAATCACTTGAACCTGGGAGGTGGAGGTTGCAGTGAGCCAAGACTGGGCCACTGCACTCCAAACTGGGTGACAAACTGAGACTCCGTCTCAAAAAAAAAAAAAAAAAAAAAAAAAAAGTTAAAGTCAGGTATGTTGGTTTTAAAATATACACTAAGACACTGTGAATTTGGGGTAATAATCACCGTGAAACTCAGTTTTCTCATCTGTCAAATGGTTATAATAATGCATATGACTGAGGATTTTGTGACTATTAAATTAGACTGTATGTAAGAGGACCAAAATACGACTATTTAATAAATGTTAAAGAAAAAAAAATTATTCTTGGCCGGGCGCGGTGGCTCACGCCTGTAATCCCAGCACTTTGGGAGGCCGAGGCGGGTGGGTCACGAGGTCAGGAGATCGAGACCATCCTGGCTAACATGGTGAAACCCTGTCTCTACTAAAAATACAAAAAAAATTAGCCGGGCATGGTGGCGGGCACCTGTAGTCCCAGCTACTCGCGAGGCTGAGGCAGGAGAGTGGCGTGAACCTGGGAGGCAGAGCTTGCAGTGTGCCGAGATCGCGCCACTGCACTTCAGCCTGGGCAACAGAGCAAGACTCCGTCTTAAAAAAAAAAAAAAAAAAAGAAAAAAATTATTAACCTCCGTAATGATTTAAAAAACTTAAAGCATCAATAGGAATTTTTGGAGGTGTAGATACCAGAGTTGGGATAAAATTGAGTTCTCATCGTAAGAATACAATTTTCCCATTTACACATTTAACTATCAATATCTAAAAATTCCATCAGACAGGTTTTGTTTCTCATGTGTATCACGCTTAGAATAGCAAAGCTTAAAATGTCTCAATTACTTCCTTTATTTAAGTGTGAGAAACGGGGGAGTAGGAATGCAGGGTGGAGTTACGTAAAGTCATCTTCCACTGACTCAATTAAAAGTATCCTTGCATAACAACAACAGCAAGTTTATAATACTTTGCAGGTACATGAGCATCTTTTGTGTCGAAGTCTACTTCTGAGGTATCTGTAAAGTCTTCCTCCTGCTTTTAGCAATAGTCTAGAACAAGGATTGAAATCAAATAATACCATTAGTTGAATTCATATATTAAAAATGTACTAATTATATTATTTCGTTCAGATAAACAAACCTTCCTCTCTAAGGAAAATGGTTATGGGATTTTCAGACACATGGGAGTAAATTTAACCTCAGTTGTCTTTTAAAATGTAATCTGAGAAAACAAAATAACACAACTTTTATTTACCTTTAAATGTAATTTTCTTAGTTTCTCTGCCACCATAAAAGATTTTCAATACCAATCTCTATCTTATACAATGTGTGTCTAAGAAAAGAAAAACTGCTAATTACCAATTCTGTTTTATGAGATTATACCATAAAGCCAAATCTGACAAGAAGAGTATGTTAACATAACTTTGGGCCAGTGCAGTAGCTCATGCCTGTAATCCCAGCACTTTAGGGGGCTGAGGCTGGAGGATCACCTGAGCCCAGAAATTCAAGACCTGCCTGAGCAACACAGGGAAACCCTGTCTCTCCAAAAAATACAAAAATTAAGCAGGTGTGGTGGGGCACGCCTGTAGTCCCAGCTACTCCAAAGGCTGAGGTGGGAGGACTGCTTGAGCCTGGGAGGTTGAGACTACATGAGCAATGAACATGGCACTGCACTCCAGCCTGGGCAACAGAGCAAGACCCTGTCTCAATTTTTTTTTTAATCTATAAACATATTTATTTTTTAAAAATCCACAAACATACCTTTGGAGGTTGTATCAGTCAAGATCCCCTTAGGAAGACAGAAACTACTTTAGGTGCTCCAAACACAGGGAATTCAATACCGACAATTTATAACACAGATGATCTAAAAATGTGGTTTTTTTGTTGTTGTTTTTGGAGACATAGGCTTGCTCTGTCACCCAGGCTGGAGTGCAGAGGCGCGATTTCATCTCATTGCAACCTCCGCCTCCCGAATTTTTTAAGCGATTCTCCTACCTTAGCCTCCTGAGTAGCTGGGACTACAGGTGTGTGCCACCATGCCTGGGTAATCTTTGAATTTCTTTTTTTTTTTTAGTAGAGATAGGGTTTCACCATGTTAGCCAGGATGGGCTCGATCTCCTGACTTCATGATCTGCCCACCTCAGCCTCCCAAATTGCTGGTATTACAGGCGTGAGCCACCGAGCAATTGAGAGATTAGCAACAGCAGACAGCCAATACCAGCCCTAGGGCAAAAAGTACAATGAGAAAAGGTGGTTTTACTGGACCCCAGGATTAGGTACCACACAGCCAGGGCAGGGAGGATGGTGGGTTGTCTGGTAGGATCTGAGAAGCACGAGGTCAGGAAAGTCTTGGAAATGGGGCTAGAGAGGTGATGTGGCCACCCCCAGACACTCAATCGGGGCAGGAGGGAGAAGTCATAATACCCTCATGTTTCCGTTTTCCCACCCTTCACTCCACAACCAGTGGTGCTTCTCTTGACCAGACCTACTCAGAAGCCAGTGGTCAATAAAGAATAGAAAATGTAGGCTGGGAGTAGTGGATCACGCCTGTAATCCCAGCACATTGGGAGGCTGAGGGACATGGATTGCTTAAGATCAGGAGTTCAAGGTCAGCCTGGGCAACATGGCAAAACCCCATCTCTACAAAAAAATACAAAAATTAGCCAGGTGTGGTGGCGTGTGCCTGTAGTCCCAGCTAGTTGGGAGGCTGAGGTGGGAGGACCACTTGAGCCTAGGAGGTGGAGGTTGCAGTGAGCTATGATGGTGCCACTGCATTTCAGCCTGGGTGACAGAGCCAGACCCTGTCTCAAAAAAAAAAAAAAAAAAAAAAACCAAACAAACAAAAAAAAAGAGTTTTCTGTAATACACAACAAAGTAGAAGGAATAGATCAGACAGTGAACAAGTACGTAACTGAAATTATGAACATGCAAAAACTCTCAATATAATATGTGTAATTAATCTAGCAATGTATTTTAAAACATCATAATCGAGTCACTTGATTAAGGAGTGCTACAGTTATTCCACATCAAAAAACCAATAAATTTAATTTAAAAACAGTAACAGTAAAAAATATATACATGCAGAAGAGTCATTTGATAAAATTCCTGACAAACTAAGAATAAAAAGGAATGTTCTTAACCCAATGAAGGGCACCAACTAAGCCTAGAACAAGCATAATAAATTATTAGTGATGTAATTTTCAAAGATTTCCCATTCATTCTGGAATGTTATAAAGACATCCTCTATTTCCCATTTAATCAGCATTATAAAAGACTCTAATCACTTTTTTAAGAAAATAAATAAGCATACGATTTTAAAAGGAAGAGGTGTTATAATTTACAGATGTCTTACATTTTTTACAGAAAAATCTAGAGATTCTACAGATAAACCATCAAAACGGGTTAGAAAGTTCAGTGCATTTACATAAGATAGATAAAGATAAAAATTTAATAGCCCTTGGCCAGGCGCGGTGGCTCACGCCTGTAATCCCAGCACTTTGGGAGGCCGAGGTGGGTGGATCACGAGGTCAGGAGATAGAGGCCATCTTGGCTAACATGGTGACCCGTCTCTACTTAAAATACAAGAAATTAGCCAGGCGGGCGCCTGTAGTCCCAGCTACTTGGGAGGCTGAGGCAGGAGTATGGCGCGAACCCAGGAGGCGGAGCTTGCAGTGAGCAGAGATTGCGCCACTGCGCTCCAGCCTGGGCGACAGAGCAGGACTCCACCTCAAAAAAAAAATTTAATAGCCCTCTTATACACTAGCAATAACTGACTGAAAAACAGAACTGTCAAAAGAGAAATTCATAATAGCCATGAAAATGTAAAATATCTAGAAGTTAGTTATCAAAATTATACAAGTATTTTAGGTAGAAAATTTTAAAAGTTGCCGTAAAATGAGACCTCAGTAAATGTTTGTGTATTCCATTTTCATGGAAGGAAAAATTCAATAAGTTGTCAATTCCCCACCAAAAAAAATGCAACTCAAAAAAAATAATGATTCTTCATTAGATTAACAAAGAGATTCTAAAATTTACATGAAGATAGACATGAACAAGAACACACAAGACTATTTAGAAGAAGATGGGGAAAACTTGTCCTATAAGATACCAATGCTTACTATGCTTTAGCAATTAAAACTACACAGTACTGGCACAGCGATAGTCAAATACGTAAGTGGGACAAAATAGATGGTCCCCAAATAAGTACTAAATGCTATTATATATAATAGGGAAGAAATTACTAAATTGGGAAAATGAAATGGACTAGTCAATAAATGTTGTTGGGACAACTGGTTTTCCATATGGAAGGAAATATAATTATATCCCAACTTCACACCATGCATGAAATTAAACTCCAGATGGATTAAAATACAAACAATGAAAAAGTAGAATTTAAGTTATTAAAAGAAACTGCAGAATAATATACCAAATGTTTACAGCTTGAGCATACTGGGTTTCCCTAGCTCACTTCACTTAGGTCTCTGCTGAAATGCCAACTCCTTGGTCAAGTTTTTCATGAAGAATTTATCTATGGCTATGCACCCCGTCATCTGATTTCATCTCATTGTATTCTATAAATTATATTTAAATGCTTATGCAGTGCTTACTATGTGCTAGGCAGTTTATATACTATACTTTATATACTTTGTGTGTGTGTGTGTGTATATATATATATATATATATGGTCATTTAATTCTTCCACATTATTGAAGACATTTCATATCGAGTCAAGTGGGTTAGTCTGTTCCTATGCTGCTAGTAAAGACATACCCAAAACTGGGTAATTTATAAAGAAAAAGAGGTTTAATTGACTCATAGTTCCATATAGCTGGGGAGGCCTCACAGTCATGGTAGAAGGTAAGGAGGAGCAAGGCACATCTTACATGGTGGCTGGCAAGAAAGAGCATGTGCAGGGGAACTCCCCTTTATAAAACCATCAGCTCTCCTGAGACTTACTCACTATCACGAGAACAGCTTGGGAAAGACCTGCCTCCATGGTTCAATTACCTCCCACCAAATCCTTCCCACAATAAATGGGAATTATAGGAGCTACAATTCAAGATGAGATTTGAGTGGGGACATAGCCAAACCATATCATCGACATTATTAAGATTTCTACTTTATAAGTGAGGAAACTGAGGCACAGAACAGCTAATGAGTAACTGCCCTCAGCTATTAAGTGGCAGAGCCAGGATGCAAACCCAGGCAATCCACTGCAAACGCTATGCCCTTAAATTTTTTGCTATGTTGTCCCTTCTGTTTTATTTTTTCTTTATAGTAGTTATCAATACCTGAGATTAAATTTGCAATGAGTATGGTTATCTGTATCTTGCCTAAATTTGAAATGAGTATGGTTATCTGCAACTTGCCTATCTTTCCTGTTACATTTTAACCACTGTAATCTTTAGTGCCTAGAAGAATGCCTTTAGCGTAATAGATGTTCAAAAACTATTTTTGAATGAATAATGTAAAAAAAGAGAAAGAGATTTCTTAAAGAAATTATCAAAACTAGAAATCATAAAGCAAAATGCGATAAACTTGACTCCATCAAAATATAAAATTTTATTATTAGAAACTATACTATGAATAAAGTTCAAAAGTAAGCAACAAAACAAGAGAAGATATTTGCAATGCAAGTGATTAGAAATCAGGAAATATATGAAGCGTTTCTACAAATCAATAAAAAGAAAAACATTTAATAGAAAAATAGAAGAAAACAAACTGTGAATACACAACTCACAGGAGAGGTGGAAAAGAGTCAATAAACTTGAAAATTTGCTTGACTTCCCTAGCAATTAGGGAATTGCAAATAAAAACAGCAACCAGATAATATTCCCCACATTAGAACACTAAAAAAATTTAAATAACTGAGAATACCAAATATTAGCTAGAATGTGGAGACGTGGGAAGTTGCAAAACTGCTGATGGAAGTACAATTGCTTCAAACATGTTAAAGAATAATTTAGGAATATCTAGTAAAGTTGAAGATGTGTATACCTTATGACCCAAAATTTCTATTTCTTGGTGCATACTCACCAATACAAATACAGAAGACATAGGTGTAACTAAAATTTACTGTACATTTTTTGTATAGTTAAAAATTTTAGAAAAAGAAAACTAAAGGTCTCTCAGTAGTTGAACAAATAAATAAGAATATGGACAGTCCATAGGAATACTGTACAACAGTTAAAATGAAAAAGTAAGCATATGGATGAGTATGTGCCTAACGAACTGATCCATAAATGACAGCCATCAGCTCAAGACAAAATACAAAGACAACTACTGGAGGACTCTGGAGATTTATGTAAAGCAAGGAGACTTAAGAGGAGTCAAAACTTGAAGAAGATGATGAGCATAAAATGAGGCCCCTGTGTTTTGGAGGCTGTGTCCTGAAAGCAGTCAGTCATGGTGGCAACTGTAGTGGTGTGGGCAGCTAAAATTCTGGATGAAGCAAGCATGAAAGGAGCTGCCAGAGAGCAAGAAGGACCCCAGCAATGAAAGAGCAACACAAGACGAAACCCTGACCATGCATAAACTCATCCTACTTCTGGCTGATCCCTGAACCAAGCAGGCACCAGACAAACTGAACATACTAGGAACCAAGGTTTGTACACTGTTGGTGGGAGTGTAAATTCAGCCATTGTGGAAAGCAGTGTGGCGATTCCTCTAAGAACAAAGGTAGAACTACCATTCAACCTAGCAATCCCATTATTGGGTATATACCCCAAGGAATATAAATTGTCCCATCATAAAAACACATGCACATATGTGTTCATTGCAGCACTATTCACAATAGCAAAAACATGGAATCCACCTGTTTCCAGGTTGATGGACTCAACCATGCCCATCAATAGTAGACTGGATAAAGAAAATGCAATACATATACACCATGGAATAGTATGCAGTCATTAAAAAGAACAAGATCATGTCCTTTGCAGCAACATGGATGGAGATGGTGAACATTATCTTAAGCAAACTAGCACAGGAACAAAAAACCAAATACCTCATGTTTTCACTTATACGTGAGAGCTAAATAATGAAAACACATAGACACTAAGAGGGAAACAACAGATACTAGGGCCTACTTGAGGGTGGAGGACAGGAGAGAGAGGATCAGAAAAAAGTACCCATTGGGTACTATTCATAGAACTGAGGTGATGAAATTATCATACACCAAACCACCGTGATACAAGTTTACCTATATAAAAAACCTGCACATGTACCCCTGATCCTAAAATAAAAGTTAAAAGAAAAATGAGAGAAAAAATCCTTAACTGAGCTCAGGCATGATATCTGAAAATGTGTGTCTACCCAAATTTATTCTCTCCTAAACAGAGACAGCAATTCTTTGGGTAGAACAGTGTAATCGAATTGAGTTAACACAATATAACATTTTCAAGGTTCTGGATAATATCCCAAAACAAGATTTTTAAAAAGCCAAGAAAATGTGAACCATTCTCAAGGAAAAAGATAAGTAATAGATGCTAACACCAAGATGACCCAGATTCTGAAACTATCAGACAAAGTCTTTAATGCAATAGCCATAATGATGGTCAGCAAGGTAAAGACAAATAAACTTAAAATGAACAAGAATACAGTAAATTTCAGAAAAGAAACAGAAAATATGAAAAAGTCCTAAAATAGATCCAATGTTAATTGTATTAACTTTATTACATATAAAATACAACTTTTTAATCTATTTTAATAATATTTACTAAATGGTCCTATAGAAAAATGATTAATCTATTAATCAACTTGAAATAGATTAATGAAAAGCAGGCAACTTGAATACAGAAGAAAAAAGAAAAATAATAGTTTCAGAGAGTCGTGAAATAAATTCAGAAAGCTTAATATGCAGGTAAATAGAGTCACAGTAGGAGAAGAGACAATGATACAGGGAAAATAACGGGAAATTTTTTAAAAATTAAAGATATATCTACCATATGATCCTTGGCATTTTCTCAAGAGAAAATGAAAACATGTCAACACAACGACATGTGCATGAATGTTCATAACAGCTAAGTTCATGGTGGTCAAAAACTGCAAACAGCCCAGTGTCCATTCACAGGTGAGTGGATAAACAAAATGCAGTCATCCGTGCATTGGAATACCACTCCTCGATAAAAAGGGAAAACATACTGAAACACACAATATCAATGAAACTCATAATCAGTTTGATTAAGGGAGGAAATTCATATAATATGATATAATGCATATAATATGATATGCATATAATATATATAGAAATATATTTTCTATTTATGCATATAATATGATATAATGGAAATGCATATAATATAATATATATAGTAATGCATATAATATGATATAATATATATAGAATTCAAACTAATATATAGTGACCAACAGCAATTGAGTGGTTGCCTGGAGTGAGGGGCAAAAGGGAAAGGAATGAGGAATATTTTGGATGTGATGGAATGTTTTATAATTTGATTTTGCTGGTGGATTTATGAATGTGTACAACTTATTCAATTGTACACTTTAAATAGAGATCATTTGCATATGTTAGTGCTAAATAAAATTGGTAGGAAAAATAAAATGGATGTATGAGATATACATATGTGAATATATTCAGTAAATATATAATCTAGTTCTTAATATTAAATAAAAAGCTACTTATAGAAGTTGATCCATAGCTACAGTATGATACCACTTGTATACAGTTGTAAAGTACACAAAAATACCATGACATATAGATCATATATTTTATATATAATAATACATACTATATGTCATATATTATATGTAACTATGTGTTATATATGGGTTATGGATAAATTTTTATTTGTTCAGCAAATATTTGAGCACCTATTCTACTCAGGTTACCAAAGATAAAGCAGTGGTCAACATCTCTGCCCTCCAGAAGCTTCTGTGCTAGTACATTGAAAGTTTACATAATAAACTTAATGACAGTGGCTGTTTCTGCAGAGGGAGGGAAGAAAGGAGAGAGCTAAGACTGGGAAAAGCTACATAAGGGATGTAAATTTTAAAATAATAATTCTTATTCTGAAGCATTTTCAAAAAGGTCAATATTTGTGCATTTCAAGTGGTGAAAACATGAGCATGTTATATTTGGTCCTTTGCAATGTTCTATATTTGTTTTAACTTACAGTCAAATGTGATGAAAATGTGGCAAATCTAACAACATGAGGAATTAAATTATGGATCTACATTTAGCATTGATTGACAGATAAATAAAACTAAATATACACCTTCATTCAAGCTTCATTATTTCCTTGACTTTTATAGAGAAGGAAAAGCTGCATAATCTGAGAAATATTAGAGAAAATGTGCCTTCTGTTATTTGAAAAGGGCATAAATGTGGGTGAGGGGAATTTTTGAAAAACAGATGCCAAAATATTAAGAAGTTATTTCTGTGTATTGGAATTCAGGGAACTTTCTTAGTTTGTTTTTGCTACTATAAGGGAATATACCTGAGACTGGGTGATTTAGAATAAACAGATATTTATTGTCTCCCAGTTCTGGTGGCTGGGAAGTTCAAGATCAAAAGGCCAGTATCTGGCAAGGGCCTACTTGTTGCATCATCTCATGGCAGAAGGCAGAAAGTCAAGAGAGGGTAAGAGAGAGGCTGAAATTGCCCTTTTATAACAGGACTTATCACCTCTTAAAGGTCCCACCTCTTAATACTGTTACCATCGCAATTAAATTTCAACAAATGTTTCAGAAGAGACAAACATTTAAATCCGAGCAGAGATTCTAATTTTCTTTTTTATTAATTTGTTTCTGTGTATTTTCTAATTCTTTAAATTGTGTGAACATCTATTACTTAAAAGAAAAAAATGTTTAAAGTAGTACTAATAATATTAGTTTAAGAATATTGTGATTAGCTACTACCTGAAGAGTCCTATTATATTTATATATTGTGTATAAATAATCATAGCCATCTAATTACATATAAAAACACAAAAGCTAGCATCAAACAGTATAAGGCAAATAAATAATCATTGTAGATCCAAAATATATACAAGTGTGAGAAATTTTTATTATACATGTGTATACATATATAGACCATTTTTGTACCTGTGTTCTTCAGATATTTACACTAAATAACTGGCTAGAGAATCTTTGGTTCAAAGAGTTGCCAAGTCTTTACTATGTACACATTTCCAAAATGGGAATCATTATACACAAATCATTTTGCTTTGTTTGTATTATCTAGTTTAAATTTTTAAAGGAGAATCACTAGATTAAAAGATACAACTTTTTAAAAATGTATCTATCTATTTGGACATTTTCTTTATTGCCAAATTCTCTTTCCAGACTAAGGTACCAATTTACACTGTTATGAGTAGCGTATGAAACTGCCCACTTATATGCCTTGGATAACAGCATATTTTCAAGCTTTTTTTACTTTGATAAGAGAACCAGGATCTCTTGCTCTGAAATGATTCAGGTTAAGGTTGTGCCATAGTCAGCCCAAGCCAATTACTTCACTAGATTTCTCCAGTTCAGAGCCAGTCACTCTGCGTGCTCCTGCATCACTTCATCTAACTGAGATCAGGTTACACTGGGGAGCTTCAAGGTCACTGGAGTTCAGCCTTTGGAGTATGTGCAGATGCAGGGAGGGGCATTTCCACTTCAGGTCCTCAGTGGCTTATATTGCCTCAAGGCTTGCCCGTCACACTGTGGTATTGAGAGCAGTTGAGAGAGAGACATCAGCACCTCTCTACTTACGCCTCCCACTGTTTTCCTGAGCATTGCTCAGTGTTATATGTGGGATCCTCAAAACCAAGGGGTCAGAATTCTCTTTTTACCCTAGCAATGGTTAAAACTATAAATGTTTTTACTGTTTAATTCCTTTTCTACCTGGGTTAGAAACACTATATCCTGTTTCCCCATGCCCTGCCTTTCTTATTTCTAGCCTCTTTCACTAATAGAAAATACAGATAGTCTTCATTTAGATGCTGGAATGTGTTTCTAGAGTTGGGAACATCTACTGATCAGTATGGGGGAAAGTCCTTTACAGCAGAGTGCCTATTACATTTCCAACAACATTTAGTACTTACTGATATGTAATTAACGTAGAATTAAGGGTTTGTTAAGTCATGTCTTCTGTCTTCCTCTCATTTAAAAAAAAACTGCTCTAATAGTAGATTTTGACTGAAACAAGGCAGTGGTTCTTAATGTAGGTACTATTGCCACCAGAGAACAATTTAGACATGTAGAGGGACGATTTAGAATCATAATGATGGAATGACACTACTGACATGTATGGAGGTATGCACCAGGGTTGCTAGGTGCACAACAGTGAACAGGAAGAGTCTCAAATAAGTAATAGTCTGCTTGCAATTAACTAGGCTTGGATGCTCACTCTCCTTGATATATAGACACAGAGTGTCATTTGCATGTTCCTAATACACAATGAATATTTCAGAAATGGAATTGATGAGGTGAAAGGAAAATTGGACTTTGTTTTACTTAGAATATTAGTAAGTGTTGTTCACCATTTAAGAACACCACAGCACTCATGTTAACACCAAAGCAACCCACCGTCAGCATTCCCATAGATCCATGCATAGGCACAAGCATCTGTCAGATTCTATTTTCTATCGTGATTGTGACCTAGCAGATATCTATTGAAATATAAAAATGGAACATATGTATATATACGATTTTTATTATAAAATACATATCCTTTATTTCTTTATAATATTATACTTAGAGTAGTATATTGATTTATGAATTATATATATATGGAAAATGGCTTATAGATTTTATTTTATTTCAGGGTAATATCAGGGACATTACAAAATATTATAAAAGAGCAGCTTTGGGTGAGATAAGGCTAAAAACCCTTTGTCTAGAGAATAATCCTTATCCACCCAACCAGCTCCTCAGCCTAATGAGTAGGTAAGTGTGCACCCTGACCTCCAGCTGGGTTCTTGAACTGGAAAAATAATCCAACATTTGTTCATCCTTTGGAAAACGAACTATTTGCCAAGAATCAGAAAACCATCACCAGAAAAAGGATAGTAATAGTGTATTCTCTCTTTTCTCTCTCTAGCTCCCTCTCTCTCTCTGTGTGTCACTGTCCCCTCCACACTCACCCCGCCCCCACACATGCATCCTTCTCTCTGGCAAACAAAGAAACCGCAAACAAAGGAGTAACTTGGCAAGTGCTGCTCTGTTTGAGAAAAATGAAGGGAGAGTTGCCCGGGCCAATCGAGTTCTCTCCACACCAACCAATCTTTTTGTTTTTCTCCCTAAGATGTCTTTACGCTTTTCCACATTGGCTTAACCTCTACTTGTTGTCTGTGATTTTGCCCAAGTCATGCGCTCACTATAAAGCCCTTCTTGGAAAGCAGGAGCCATGGACAATTATGTTCCTTTGAACTTCTCAGTTCCTTTGAACTCGTCTCTCCCTCTCCCCTTTGAGCTTATCTTCTCAGCTCGATTCTAAGCTGTTTAAAGCAAGGAATGTGTTTATGTTCCGTTATAGCTTTTAAAATGTCTACCACGTAGTGGCATTTAGGAATTATTTGCTTTGTATTGTATTTTGAAGTCAAGTAGTGTGATGCCTCCAGCTTTGTTCTTTTTGCTCAATATAGCTTTGGCTATTCCAAGTCTTTTGTGGTACCATACAGATTTTAGGATTTTTTAACATATATTTCCATGAAGAATGTCATTGGTATTTTGATAGGGATTGTATTAAATCTGTAGATTGTTTTTGGGTAGTATGGACATTTTAATGATTTAATTCTTTCAATCCATGAACACAGAAAACCTTTTCACTTATTTATGTCTTCTCTAATTTCTTTCATCGATGTTTTATGGTTTTTGTTGTAGAGACCTTTTATCTCCTTGGTTAAGTTTATTCCTAATTTTTTTTTGTAGCTATTGTAAATAAGACTTTTTAAAATTTCTTTTTCAAAGAGTTTCCTCTTGTTGTGTAAAAACATTTCTAAGTTTTGTATGCTGATTTTGTATCCTGAAACTTTATTGAGTTTATTATCTTGATCAAAAGAATAAAGCTGAAGGCATCACACTTCCTGACTTCAAAATATACTACAAAGCTATAGTAACCAAAACAGTATGATGCTGGCATAAAAACAGACACATAGACTAAAGGAACAATAGAATGCCCATAAATAAACTCATGCATCTACATCTAAATCATTTTTGACAAAGGTGCCAAGAACACACAGTGAAGAAAGGACATTCTCTTTAATAAATGATTGTGAGCCAGTTAGAATGGCGATCATTAAAAAGTCAGGAAACAACAGGTGCTGGAGAGGATGTGAAGAAATAGGAACACTTTTACACTGTTGGTGGGACTATAAACTAGTTCAACCATTGTGGAAGACAGTGTAGCGATTCTTCAAGGATCTTGAACTAGAAATACCATTTGACCCAGCCATCCCATTACTGGGTATATACCCAAAGGATTATAAATCATGCTGCTATAAAGACACATGCACACGTATGTTTATTGCAGCACTATTCACAACAGCAAAGACTTGGAACCAACCCAAATGTCCATCAATGATAGACTGGATTAAGAAAATGTGGCACATATACACCATGGAATACTATGCAGCCATACAAGACGATGAGTTCATGTCCTTTGTAGGGACATGAGTGAAGCTGGAAACCATCATTCTCAGCAAACTATTGCAAGGACAGAAAACCAAACACCACATGTTCTCATTCATAGCTGAGAATTGAACAATGAGAACACTTGGACACAAGAAGGGGAACATCACACACTGGGGCCTATCGTGGGGTGGGGGGAGTGGGGAGGGATCGTATTAGAAGATATACCTAATGTAAATGACGAGTTAATGGGTGCAGCACACCAACATGGCACATATATACATATGTAACAAACCTGCACATTGTGCACATGTACCCTAAAACTTAAAATATAATTAAAAAAATAAATAAATAAATGGTTGTGAGAAAACTGGACATCATATGCAGAAGAATGAAATTAGACCCTTGTCTCACACCATATACAAAAGTTAACTTAGAATGGATTATAAACTTAAATTTAAGAGCCAAAACTATAAACTTCTAGAATGAAACCTATGAATATGGGCAACAACTTTGTGGATAAGACCTTAAAATCATAGGCAACAAAAGTGAAAATAAACAAACAGAATTACATCAAACTGAAAAAAAAAAAGTATGCACAGCAAAAAAAAAAAAAAAAAAAAATCAGTAGAGTGAAGAGACAACCTACAGAATGAGAGAAAATACATACATACATACATACCTCATAAAATACAAATTGCATACATCAGATAAGGGGCTATTATCCAAAATATACAAAGAATCAAAACTACTCTATAACAAGAAAACAAATTATTAAAAAATAGGCAGAGAACTTGAAGAGACAGTTCTCAAAGAAGACATACAAATGGCCAACAGATATATGAAAAAGTGATTAACATTTCTAAGCATCAGAGAAAAGAAAATAAAAATCATAATGAGATATCATTTTACCACTGTTAGAATGGCTATTATCAAAATGGTGAAAGATAACAAGTAAAGATGTGGCTAAAAGGAAACCCTTATACACTGTTAGTATTAGTGTAAATTAGTTACAGCCATTTTGTAAAACAGTATGAAGATTCCTCAATAAAACTAAACATAATCCCAGCTACTCCGGAGGCTGAGACAGGAGAATCGCTTGAACCCAGGAGGCAGATGTTGCAGTGAGCCGAGATGGTGCCATTGCACTCCAGCCTGGGCAACAAGAGCAAAACTCAGTCTCAAAAAAAAGAATTATTATGTAATCCAGCAATGCCACTACTAGTTATATACCCAAAGGAATTGATATCAGTATGCTGAAAAGGTATCTACTCTCCCATGTTCATTTCAGTCCTATTTACAATATCCAAGACATGGAAACAACCTAAGTATCCATCAATGGATGATTAGATTTTAAAATATTGTGTATGTGTGTGTGTGCGTGTGTGTGTGTATAGATAGATACATAGACAGATAGATAGATAGATAGATAGATAGATAGATAGATAGTATTCAGCCACTAAAAACAAAAACAGGAAATTCTTTCATTTGCAACAACATGGATGAACCAAGAGGAGACTATGTTAAGTGAAGTAGTATCACAGAGAGACAGGGACAAAGAAACAAATAATGTATGATCTCAGTCATACATGATATCTGGAAGAGTTGACCTTATACAAGTAGGGAATAGAATGGTGGTTACTAGAGTCTGAGTGAGGCGTGGGGGAGGGTGACTGGGGAAAGAGGAGCTGTTGGTTTGTGAGTACAAAGTTACAATTGGGAGAAATAAGTTTTGATGACCTTTTTGCATTTTAGAGGGAATATAGTGAACAATAACATACTGTATATTTCAAAATAGCTAAAAGAAAGGATTTTAAATGTTCTCACCACAAAGAAATGATAAATGTTTGAGATGCCAAATATGCTAATTATCCTGATTTGATTATTAAAAAATGTATATATGCATTGAAATACATTGTACCCCATAAGTATGTACAATTATTTGTCAATTAAAAATAAATTCTTAAAAAATTATCTGCTGATAAAGAAGTTGCAGTTCTAACATTTACCCCAATCAACACTTTTCTTATAAACAGATTCCCAATTCCTATTCCCAGATGTGCCAGCAGTGTTTCTGATATCTGTTACTCTTAGGAGCACTGACCAGCTCAGAGAAGGCAACTGCCTCTGTGGACCCAGGGAAGGAACAAGGGACTTGGAATGATTAAGAGTGGTAAGCTGTATGTTTCACACTGAGACAGAACATCAACACACAGCATCCCTAGGTTCTGAAATAGCCCTCACATACTCAGGTGTCTATAGGGTGATAATATATTCCAATTTGTCTGGAACTGTCCTGGTTTTTCTCTTTTGTCTCAACATGATTAGTTACAAAGACTTTCATGCTCAACATTTTCAGGTGTGGACATGACACATTGCTCCTGATGGAGGGGCTCCAGGCAGGCACCCCACATGGGTGAGGCTAGCAGGTGAGGGCTCTGGAGCTCTAGAGAAAGCATGGCAGGTCCAAAGAGGTTCCTGTCTATGACTGCTACATGCAATTGTTGGGCCTGATGTTGTGAGATCTTTGTATGTTTCAAGAGAAGTCAAAAATTACACTTTCAAGTGTTGGGAACTAATTCTGTTAAAAGACTATTGTTTTGATTAAAAAAATTAAAAACTGTGAGGATCAGCTTTGGCTTAAAGGTGCTGGTTTAAAAGTGTTCAGTAGAAAAATGAGATGACTATACTTGACAATAATTGATTGTATTATTTTGAAATAGCTAGAAGACTTGGAATGTTCCCAGCACAAAAAAAATGATAAATGTTTGAGGTGGTGAATATCCCAATTACCTAGCTTTGATCATTACACATTGTATGCTTTTATGAAAATGTCATATGTACCCCACAAATTTATACAATTATTAAATCCATATAAATTAAAAATAAATTTCAAAAATACCTTTTAAAAAGGTATTCTCTGTAAGGGACTACCTGGATCCTGGTCCTTCTACCCCTGAAGATGTCTCTCTATGAGCTTTGTTCATTTTATTAACGAAAAAATTAGGATTAGGGGTGGGTAAGAGGGTCTAAATCTTGGCTTTATTACTCACTAGCAGTGTAACCTCAGAAAAACAGTCACAAACTTATGCTGTCTGATCTATAAAATAATAAACATGGGCTAGATGCCACCTAGATGCCTCTAAGCTCTAAGAGTCTGTAATTCTTTCATTCTGACCTTAACTCTTGCTTTTGTTTTGTGTAACATATTCATCATCCACCCTGAGAATCCTAAAAGGGTATTAGTTATATTTTCTATTTCTTAAAAATGAAATTTGTTCTCCTATTCATTTCTCAGGTGTCTGGCTCCTAATAGATGGACTACTAATACTGATTACTAATAATTTTAGTATTGAGTAGTACTAAAACATCACCCTAAAGCAGAATATATAACTCTATTAATTTTTAACCCAATAATTGAATGTCCTTCCCTTTGTATGTATTATTACTATTATTACAAATTATGCTTAGGCAAAAATTTGAAGAAAACATAACAACTTTTTACTGGATTTGTGTTAGCTAGTCAGATTGTGGACTTTTCTTTTTACTTATCTGTTTTTCTAGTTTTTGGATTTTCTTTAATGTGATTACAGTGCTTTAATAGTAAAATTATTAAAATTCTATTTTTAATAATAAAAATAATATATAAATGAACCTCACAGATAAATAAATAGAAAAAGTACCATAAAGAACACACAGCAAAGTGCAAATTATGGTTACCTTGTTTGAGAGAAATGAGATTTAGGACGGAGATATGAGCATGAGAATTTAGTTCCCCTTATACTTTTGTATTATTTGAAATTTTTATACAGAACATTTATTCATGCATTATTTATGAACTTTAAATGAATTAATTAAATTTTAAAATGAATTATTTACCTTGCATTTAGAGGAACTAGGTCTTTCTTGATTGTAGATTGCTTTGTCAGTTTCCTGCCAAACAGAACCTTATGTGTCGGCCCCAGTTTCTGCATCCTATGAAAGGCAGGCTGGGGATAGTATGTGACTTGTCCAAGTAGTAAAGAATGTTGGAAACTATGTCTGGGCTAAAATCCGGTACTTGCCTAAACTGAGTCTGTAGCATTTTTATTTGGCTTTTTAAAACATCTTTCTGAATTAGCATGCATTTGTGTTTTTAAAATCTTTGATTCCTTTCTGTCCTGAAGTCTATAAATCTTCCTCTAATGTGACTGTAAGAGATAGGGGAAAACATCAATTTCCTAACACTTTTGTTGTTTAGAAAAGAACATACATGATTAAATAGATAATTATTATTTTTTTTCCTTTTGGGGGGAAGGTATAGGGAATATAGATAACAGTTGGATTATTCTTTGAATATACATCATAATTTACTTCCTTACATAAATTTAACAGATCCATGACTGTGTGAAGCAAAATACATAGGAATTTTGTTGCTTGCCATTTGTCTCTCTTCAAGTCCAAAAGAGCCTAGCTGGAATTGCTCCTCCCAAAAGCAAACAGCATTTTTTTTTTCCGAAGCAGTCTGTTTCTTGCACAAATCTTTCCAAAAGGAGTCATCTATTGTTTCTTCTCTTGGAAGTTACAAAAGCATCTTTCTTAACTGCCATATTTTTACCTTCAATGTAGAGCCAAAGATAAATCTTATTTGGAATATAATTTTTTCTTTGAAGACTATGCACTGCATTTAGTCTGGGGAACTTGGACACTACCATGACTAAATCATAACTAGAAAGATTTGAAGAGTAGCAAAGATTTCCGTTTTTTTTTTTTTTTTTCCTTTAAAACAATAATCAAGCTTGCATTTCTTTAACTTTCATCCAAAACATCAGGGCTTTTGAATCTTCAGTTTCTCTGAAACCTGTTGCTCCTCTGTCTACAAATGCAGTTTGGGCTTTGGCTCTTGCCTAGGTGAAACTACTAATAAATATGTATCTAGTATTTGTTCATGGGAAGTTTCAATCTGCCCCTTGATTTATTTCCCTTGAAAATATCCTTCATCCTTCTCCTTATGCAATCAGCCTTCACTAACACAATCCCACCTGTGCCTCCCAGAGACGTGGGACCCACATGTTCGACGGGTGAAGGCCTCTCCTGCCAATTTCCTGTAGCTACTTCTCTCCTTCCTCTCGTTGTTCCTTTCTTCTCTTCCTTCCTCCTCCTCCTCCAGCTGCTACATCAAATCATCTCCACCGCTGCCTTCTTTTCTCATGTACTTTTCTGGAACTGGTGAATTCTCTGCCTGCTCTGTTTAAACTTGTTTTGAGTCTGGGACAGGTGAGGATGCCTCCACCTCCTTATCCTCTTCTTATTGTCTCCAGCCCCAGGGCAAATGCTTCTCTTCTTTGCAAAGGTTGCACCATCCCCTCTGCCCACAATTGCTACCTTTGTGTTCAGAATCCAAGCACCTGAAACATCAGAGCAGGCTGCATGCCATGCTAATTTTGCCTGTGTGGATTAAGACATTATAATGATCCCGTGGCCGTGCCCTGTGACCTCCACAGCCAAGGTTTTGCTCTGAAGCCATGGTCCAGTGGCATCAGAATAGCCCTACTTAAGAATAGGACACCAAAGGCATTTATAAACCCCCTTTCTGGACTCTACAATCTCTGATTCACATCTGAATTCTTCAGGGAGGAACACATAGCTATCCCTTAAATGTATACACAAAGCACTCTGATAATTAGAGTTTTCACTCTGTAATTTCAGTATAGGCTAGAGTCAGCTCATTTTGGATCCAATTGTTAAATTTGAAGGAATTTTATGAATCAGTTCATATTATGTTGGTAGCTTGAAACTGGCCATGGGGGGAGTGTTTACACTATTGAAGTTGGCAATTCTACAAACTAAGCCTTTTTTTTTTTTTTTTCCCCCTGGAGAGACAATTATTAAACACTTGCCAGTAAGCCAACGGCAGGGCTCTGATGAAAACTTGAGTGAAAAACGAAACAAAGCAAAACAAAAATCACATAAAATGTGACAATTCAGCTTTGTGAACATTTTCTGAATCTTCTTTCCAAACATCTTCAGGGACCTTACGAGACCCTGCTCTTTGGATGGGTTTTTCTTGATTTCTCTTTCTTCCTAATATCTGGTCTCTTCTGCTTCTAACATTTTAGCAAGAACAAGCACACAACCAAAAATAAAATTACTAGCAATAGGTATGGAATATTGCCTTCTTTGTTCCATAGTTTATTTTCTATTTTGCTTCTTCATCTTAGGGCTTCCATTACAGACAGGGGCTGAGGTTGACTGGGCTGCCATAGTGTATCAGGAAAAATGATGTCATTGTCTGTAACTTGCCTATGACCCTGATTCTGCAGCTTTTCACCTCTCCCTTCAGATCTTCCAGTGTCTAGGTGACAGATCTTTTCCCTGGCCATTTTCCAGAATTTCCACAGAAGCCTCTTCATTGTAATTTCATCACTCATACAGGTCATTTTGTGAGGCCTGGATTGAGCGAGAAATAATTCAAGGTGCTATGACAGCAAGAGATCGTGTCCTCAAAGAACCTTAATCAGTGGCACAACCAAGACTAGAACCCAGGTCTCCTGAAACCTGAACCTAGTATTCTCACTGACGTACAGGCCTGCTTATTTTAATGCTGACATACCTGTAATTCATTCTGCTTTAGTTTTCTTAAACTTAAACCAGGTGGTGATTAAAACTTTACTCAAAAAGTTCACACAAGAGAAAAGGAAATTAGAATTTATTGGTTCACACCTGGACAGTCTTGATTCAAATTTTCAAGTAGTATTATCAGGAATCTTTCTCTCCACCCCAAAATCTGCTTTCTTTCCTCCATGTGTCCCTTCCTTTCTAACCAGGCTCCTCCTGTGTGATGGTAAACCTAGGAGCACCCAGCTCATATCCTACAGGTTGAGAAAGTCCAATAAAAACAAGCAAAAGGCTCTGGAAGGGTCTGCTTAGTCTGAAATATTAGGGTGCTGCAATCAAACGCTGGAAAAGAAATAATGAGCCGGCAAACACAACAGACGTCTGATAGAGCCCCTAATGGGGAAGAAAGAAAAGTTACATCTGCCATTTACACTGTCTGTGATTATGCATGGAGATGGTGCTCAACAGGAGGAGTCCCACCATGTCTTCCACTTCCTGGAGCATGGGAAGCCAGACTGATAATTTCAGAGGTGACTCAATCAGCATGGTGAAAGCATTAATGTTGGCAGACAGAAAACTGATACTCTCCCAGTTTCCTTGTCAGAGAAATCAAAAACAAACGGTAGCTTTCTTAACTCTTGACATTTTAGTTGAAAAATATTTCCTTCCAACTATCTTTTCTTTTCTTTTAATATCCCATTACTTCATTTTTTAACAATAATTTTGGTGGGAATGGACAAAACACCCAAGAGTGACTCTAGGCCGACAGGATGATGAAAGAAATGACACTGTGGGTCTCTTCTATTCCTAATTTCCATAACTTTTAAGAGCACAGGCTGCTGACACGAAATGATACAAGTAGGAAAGTTGCTTGGAGCACAAAAGTTCAATGCATCCAAAGACCTGATAGACTACCCCTGGCTCAGCCTGTCCCAAATCAGTACGTTTTCCATAATGTGATCTTTCATTTGGCTTCTTTTCTCAGTACTGAACTGCTTTCTCCTGTGTAATTTAAGCATCAAATATGTATCATGACCCACCCTGAAGCACTGTCTCCTTGGATGACAAAATAATTTAAAAATAAATTGCATTGTAAAGAAAAAATATTGTTAAATAATGGGGTACCCTTGAATAATAGGATACCAAAATGTGGTGTGTACATGTGGAAATGTTATGTCTTACTCAAGGTGTGTAGAGCACCAGTTTTCCTGAAACGACTCCAGAATACACTAAATCAGGAGCTCTGAGGGTGAAACCCAACACTGTGTGTTTTAACAAGCCCTCTAGCTGATGCAAGCTAAGGTTCCAGACCCACTGGGTTTTATTTTTAACTTTCGTAAGCTTCAATGTCATTGTCTATAATATGTGCATAACACCTAATTTGCGGGGTTTTCATAAAGATTAAATTTGACCAAAATCATTATTGTTATTATTAATAACAAAATAAGAATGCATGTGAACGTTTTTTAGACATACATATGATGGTATAAAATGCAATATCTTTCCTTTTTCTATAAAAGAGGCAGTTGCAGGAATTCAACATTGAGTGACAGCATATAATAATCAAATGCTCAATGAAAGATGGCCATAAAGTTATCAGTCTAGTCCCTACTCCCTTGGCAACTGTACCTGCTACTACTACTCTTACTAAATTCATTTCCTAAATTTACATTTTAACAGACTTAGGTAAAGTAAAATCTTATATTTCAGTTCCAGAAATTCTTTTCCCAGAACAAGATAGAGCTTGAATTAAGTACAGTATTATTCTGCTCAGAGGAAGGATAATGAACAAAAATATTTCATGAATACCTTTTCCCAAATAGACATAATCACATTTCCATTCACTCTTAGGATTCTTTGAATCTAGGAATTAGTTTCCAATTATCTGTTACCTCCCAATAGAATCCTATAAAATAGATGAAATTCTTCTTGCCACGATTAACTTTCATTTCATCTCAAAATGTAATGGAGAAACTTTCATTCTAAATTCTTGCTAAATTTATTTTGAGATTTATAGCCCTGGATAAAAGGAATGTGACAGCCATGGCTCCAGAGTGGGGATTGGATCCGCATTAGGTTCCAATTAGATACCTGAAAATTCATCTTTCAGAGATGAAGCATCCTCAGACACCAGCTATTCAGGAGGGAAACCCATTCTTATTTCTCCCCCCTCAGGAAAGAAATAGAATTTTTACTTGCTTAGTGATTTGTGAACTCCTGAAAAATTGCAGTGAGACCTGAAGAGGACTCGGCTCAGTTCAAGTGACCTCAGCACAAGCAGCAATGAATTGGGATTTATGGCTTTCCTATTCCTTTCATTTCAGACAACTGTGTTTACCTGAAGTACCAAATACCAAACAGTGGAAGCAGAGGGCAGAGCAATGGTTTTCTACTCAGTTGAGATTCCAGTTTAGCAGGCATAGGGACCTAGTCATCTGCATTTTGCCAAGGACCCTCTCTTCCCTAGTGGTTCTAATCCAGGTCTGCACATCTCATTTTCAGAAACACTGCTAGAAGGAAAAGACAACAGGACTTTTGAATTAGAAAAACCAGAATTGGAAGTTCAGCTCTGCCATTTGCTAACTGGTAGATTTGGATGGCTTTCTTAGTATCTGAGGTTGTTTCCAGGTCTATAAAAGAGAATTAACAATAACAGTGACTTCAGTTGTTGTTCTGACAATCATATGAGAAAATACATGCCATGTGCCTAGCATATACAATATGTACTCAATAAATATTTGTTTCATTTCAAGAGGCTTTTAAGAATATAACTTTAAGTTATAGGAAGTGATGTCAGGAAGACATGAACACACACACACACACACACACACACACCACCTTTCTGTGATTTTTCCAAATTTATAATAAAAATAGATATTCATAACATACTGCTGCTTACTCTTACTCTTTTACTATTTGTACTATTGTCTTGCATTATTGTGTAATGTTTAACACAATAATGTGTTTATGTGTCTGTGGGCACTGTGAGTCTTTTCTACACAACCAGCTTGCAAACTTTCAGGGAGCAAGGGCCGTTTGCTGCATTGTCAGAAATATCTGACACACAGTGACAGTTTCCATCACAGCACTGTGCATGTCAAAGATGTTCAATAAATATATACTCAGTTAATGCATTTCTTGCAATGAATAATGCCAAATTGCTCGAGAATTGGACAACACTCCTGTCAACTCCAACTGGATCAAATAATCTTGCCTTAGTTGAAGCGTGGTCTCAGGTGAATTTAAAGATTTTACAATGCTTCTTATTTTTGAGAACAGAATAAGAAGAATGATAAAGAATTAATAATGCCTTGTGTTTCATATAGTTCTTAACATTTTCAACTGTCCTTCAGAACTATCTTATGTTCACCATCTAAAGGATCAGTTACCTGGTAATTTGATGAAATCATAATATTATAAAATGTCGGGGTGTTAGTTTTAAAAATCCTTGGATTGATACAAGCAACCCCTGAAACAGGGAAACATACCCTGACATATTCCAAAGAAATCAAGCAAAGGGAAATGTATATATTTTTTAACTGCAGTGGTATTGCCTTTTTTGTGGGTTATAAAAAAAGCAAATAAACATTGCAAATTATCTGCAGCGGCAACTTCATCCTGATTCTCTGCAATCTGGGCTACTTATACACCCCATCATCATTATGCTATATCCTTAACAGAGAAATAGCCAAAAGTCCTTTCGGCATCTCTGTTCAGACCTCTAAGACCGTTCTACCCGCCTGGGTCAGAAGTTGAAATATATAAACAATCTTTCTGTGCTTGAACTTGAGAGAAAAATCAGTCATCTGTACATGATCTGTGTTAGAGTAAAATGTAATTTTTCCCTCTGACAATGTGTTTATGGTTGTTAACTTATCTTGATTGCCAAGAGAAATCTGTTTCGTGTGGCAGGCTTTTCTGACTTAAAATGTCAGATGCCACCCCTACCCCCCACCCCATATCCAGCCACCCTTTCAACTAATTCACAAATTGACTTGACTCTCAGCTAGGTTAAAAAAATAATTTCCTGAAAATTAAAAGTCTGGCACAATACTGTACTAAAAGTCCATTTATCTTGTCTATTTTTATAAAGCTTCATTGCAGCATCTGGCAAAATGCCCACTTCCAGTAACAAAGGTCCCCAAGGACATTTGGCAAGAGCGACTTTTCTTCTAAGGCCCTGAAAATGATCCTGGACTTCCTAACGTATGATTTTAAAAGCTTGCAATTAGGATTTGTAAGAGGATCCTGTGTGTGATGTTAAAGGTGAAGAGTGAGTGAAAACGCTGTGGAGATAAGGTGACTAAAATACTATGGATGTGTCTTTGTCATCTCTGTTAAGAGTGCCACCTCTTCGTTGATCACATCAGTCAGGGACTGAATGAAAGCTCAGGATTTTGATGTTATTATGAAAGATAATGGCTAAAAATTATCTAGATGAGGCAGTGCAATGATTCACTCTTGTTTAATCAACTACAACTTCTACTAAGCACTCAATATAAACCAGACTAATCTTTCCACCTTCCTGCCGGAAACTGCAATGGCACCTGTTTATTCAGCTCCCCTGGTATTGAATAAATCCTTCCTTTTCTTCCCTCCTTCTCCCACCAATCAGTTGGGGGAAACGTTTTCAGCATTTCCAATCTAAGACTGATTGGGCTTTCCTGTTGATGTCAAGTTGAAGCATTCCATTGGGAAAGCAACCTCAAGACTGTTGACTTTTTTGTGGCCCTGAGCTAACCAAATGATTGCAGCAAATGCACCCCTCTTTCAGGCGATGAAAGACAAATGGCTTGTGAATTGTTTGTTCGGAATGTTTCGTGAAGAACTGACCATTTGTGTTGAAGAAACTGCAGACGTATTTCACCCAATTTGGTACGAGGTTTCCCCTTTTTTTGACAACAGCTCCACTTACCAGATTCTTCTTTAAGCAAGATTTAGTCTAATGCAAAGCCACTTTGTCAGTTCGGTGACACCCAAATCAATAGCCATTTTGCCTCAATGATTTACCCTCAATGTCATTTCATTAATGAATTCTTACACTGAAAACACTGATACCAAATTCCAAAGAGATTGCAGAATGAGGTTTTTCTTTTTTTTTTTTAATTACATTTGGAATATTGAAAGTGTGTTTCCTTTATTAAATTAAGTACTTTAGAAGAGTTTGAAACTCTTCTGAGGCATGACCAAAGACACAATTCTTTCTGTTTTGTTTTTCTTATTTATGACATAGATGATTTTATTTTAAACAGTGCATGTGTTTCACTTTAATTCTTCTTCATGTCTGTCAGAGCACATCATTTGTGATGTGTGCATAGTTAATTGGAGCATTTTGCAAGAAGATTTAGGTGGAAAGTAAAAGCAGCTTTGAAAAAAGTCAGCTAAAAATGGAAACCAAATGCTTATGGGGTTGCTGGTTGTCTGTTCCATACTGAGCAACAATTTTAAGGATAACTTATTGATACCTGAAACATGTTGGAAGTTGTTCTCACCCAATTAGTGAATGTTAAGCCCTTTCTCCTGGACAGGTGTTGAATGTCCCAATGACTGCATGCAATCTCTCATGTTAGTATTTTGTGGCTGGGATAGAAGCCAGGGACAGAGCAGCTGTGTAAATGCAGTCCTCCTCCAGGTACGCTCTTTGGTTTCCCCTCATTAGAACTGAGTTGTACCAGTGCAGAAGCTTCCACCTCTGAAGGCTTTGGTCTGCCCTGTTCACCATGTTCCTTAAACTGGGACACTCACACAACTATCTCCACCACCACAGACAGTGGAGTGGAGTCCTGGTGTCTACTCTATCCATAGGGTATTTCTTCCTAGAACATCAGTTTTGCTCTATGGTAAGAAATTTAAAATAAATTTTATACCAAAGCAAGCATAATGTATCATGGAGTAAAATGTTTAATTCCCAAATTTTCAATAACAGAGGCTTTAAGGAAACCTCACCATAGTCGTAGGCAATTTGGACTACCCCTGAGGACACATACTGACTCTTCCTCCCCCTGCTAGGTTGGGAAAGGTTCAGGAAGTTCTGTTGAGTGCTCTAAATGATCTTTCAGAACAGCATATTCCATTATATTTTCAGACATTGAGCTCTTGAAAACTAACAGTAGTGAGATTGGCATCACCAAGATGCCACATAGCTGAGTTGCATATTCGGTTATTTTGGTTATAACCCTAGGAATTTCTAGCCATTAAATTTCTTTCATGTAGTTCTGAAGCCTCCACCCCAATAAAAAGCAATCTTGTGGAAACTGTTTCCAACCATTATGGGTTCAAGTTCACATGAGATGTATCTACAGGTTATAATATTTACTCAATACACATTTTACCAAACACAAATTATATATCTTAGAAATAGTTTGGGGTTAGTTTTATAATCTTGTGCCTGGTAAAATTCACCAACCTCAAACTTTTTTTTTAAATATGATTACAGAATTAGAGGATATTTTTATTTATTGCATTTGGAAATTGAAAGTACTTTTTCTTTATTAAAATAAGTATTTTAGACCAGTTTGAAACACTTCTGAGTCATGACCAAAGACACAATTCCATTTAATTTGTTCACGTGAGGTTATGTGTGCAGATTTATTACTTATTTAGTACTCATTTATAGATTTAGTATTTATTTAATATTCATTTATAGATTTAGTATTTACTTAGCATTCACCTTATAATACACAAATGATGGATCCTGGGAACAGTCTATGGTCAGTTTCATGATGTTTTATCCACTAAAGTTCACAAGCATTTTGAAAAAACAAACAAACAAACAAAAAACTTGGTTCCCAATTACTCGTTACATCATGACTCAATATGGCAATATATGCTTCAAGAATGTTCATGTCCCTTCTCTTTCAATGCAATTATTCTTTTTCCACTTCTACTTCCAAAATGAGATGCTCATGGGACTAAAAAGCTCAACTGCTTTTCGTGGTCAGGCAGGACACAGAAAAGAATGAAGCTGCTGGCTAAGATATTAGGCATTACACTAGTTATGTTTTGATCAATCATATTATTTCCCTAGTTACATAAACTTTCTGCAGGCCAAATCAAACACACACTCTAGCCAAATTTACCCTGTCAGCCTCCAGCATGCAGCCTCCACCTGGAATACCTTCCTCTTTCCTCTTAATGGTGGTTCCCTCTTCTTTCTAATGCTGCCTTCAAAATCCACTACCTTCGCAGCACAATTACTTGTACCAATACCTGTCCTAGTGTCCACGGCAGGCTCCCACCCAAGGCTGGGTAAACAGTAACTGGCAGGAGTGTCAGCTGACCTAACAGGAACACAACTACTCTGAAACAAGCCACGTATGGCATTCTTCTGTGTGACTCTGCCTACCTAGTTTACTCCGCCTGACACCTGAATCATGACTGCAATTATCACGTGGAATTCTTTGAGTACAAATATCTTTCATATCAAGTCTTGGAGGTGTTCTTCATCTCAGGTCATAAAAATAATAAAAAGCATCACTGAGAATAAAAACCCACATTATAGGCATGCACTGCAACCAGTTTAGTAATTAGTAACTGGAAGCATAGTTATCGGTATCTATCAAACAAATCATAAATGAAAAACATGTCTACTTCAGGTATATACTTCTCATTTATTCCCACCCACTGACCCCACCCCAACCCCTGCCATGCACACACAGAATTGCTGGGACTTTTATCTGCATAGTTAAAGGAAATGATTTGATCTCAGTCTTCTTTTTTGTGGCCTTTTAACATTTTTTTGTGTCTTTCACCATCTTCCTTGGGATTCCTAAATTAGAGACTTTAAATCAAATTACAGATAATTCTTTGTCTTTCTGCTTAACGATTCTTTAAAATTCATACCTTCAGGACAACATTCAAACTGCAGGCACTCTGACAAGATGACCAACAGGCTATAAACAAGGCAGGCTCAGGACGATAGCCAGAAAGCTTGCTGAGCAGAACATTGGCTGACCCTGCTTAGGTTTGAGCACTTGTGCAGTGCACAAACCGCCCAACCATACATGCCAGCCCTGTACCTTTGATTTTACTTTAACTGTTTTATAGTTTCTTTTAAATTTCATATTTATTTTTCTTTGATGTGTTTTATCTTCTTTTTGATTTATAACATTTAATTGATTTCATATCAAAACACTATGGCTTGAGGTAACTAGCAACACAATGAGGAAAGTAGACTTGCTCCCTGACAATAGATGAAAGTAAGGGTCTGTTAGAATAAATAATGAGTGGGGCTGAATGTAGAGGAAGTCAATTTTAAGGTACTGAAATGACCCAGTGCACAATGCTATGCTTTACCTTGATTCCTGAACAACAGTGTGGTTAGTCATAAGGGGTCAGGTCTTAAGTGTCTGTGGCATCCCAGAATCAGACTGGAAGCTCTGTAGTGGCAGGGACAAAGGTTTCCTCTTTGGTTGCTGCCCTTTCCAGGCTTTGGTGGAAAGGGCAACCCAAATTATCGGCAGAGGATAGGTGTGGAGGATTCATCAGCTTGAAGCTCCCTCCCCATATTCCAAAATATACACAGAAGTTTGTGTCTGTTTTGCATTCATTGTTTTCCCTCATATGTCTGTGATGTATTTTATTCAAAGAAACATAAATTCAAAAATCTAGAAAGTTAGTATATAGTCTTTACCTTAAAACACAAAAAAAGTATTCTTTTTTCTCTAAAGAGAAAGTGAATTTCATTATTCCACAATTTTATGCATCTCATCTATCCAATTTTTTTATGTCCCCTTCGTCTCAGTTTGACTTTTCAAGATATTCTTATGCCTTAGAATACCCTAAACAGTATCACGTCTCATTAAGGAGATGGAAGCCTTTTGCCAACACAGCATTTTCATCTGTTCCCAACATGAGTAGGTCATGTACACCACTGTTGCATCAAAGTCTTTCAAGGTAATAAATTAACTGAATTACTGTTTTGTGGTGAATGAAGAACAGCAGAAGCCTCACTGCCACGGTTGCTCCTTTCAAGTAAATACTTAAATTTCCTGGGCACAGAAAGGAATTCCCCATAAACTAGACAAATGATCCATCTCTTTGTGATACATCTATTTTTATTATACCTGCAGGTAGACATTGATGTACCCATTCTTTTTACCCTAAAGCAGAAACATTAATGAACAATATGAAGTTATAGCTCTCAAAATGGGGTAATTTCTTACCTGAATGACTGTCACAATCTATGCCAAGTTGAGGAAAGAGTAGAAGGAAACAGAGAAGTGGCACAGACAGATTCCAGAAAGCTCTTTTGAAATCCCTGATTTCTTTTGTTCCCAGAAATCTTCGACCTAAACTCTCTGGCTTTTGGTTTAACACAGTAAAATAATTGCTGTAAATTCTTTTCTTCCTTTAAAGAAAACTTGAGAACTATCCTGAATTTTCCACTTCATTTATAGCTGAGCTATTGTAATTTCAGCAGGATTTTGACACTTAGAAAAAAATGGAGAAATCATCACAACATGAAATAATGAACACTTTTTAATAAAAAGAAAAAGCAGTGTGGCTCTGACAAGGATACGTCTAGTCTGACCAAGGCGATATCCTTGTGGGAGTTCTGGTCAACCAAAGGTAGCCAGTGATATAATCAATCTTAAGTTTTCGCAGGGTCTTTGATTCTGCCCCACACAACACACACATCAATTAAGTGGAAAAATAAGGTCTGAACTACTCAGTCATGAGGTGAGTGGAAAACCAGCTGGAAAGTCAGACCTAAAGAGAGGTTATCAATGGATCAGTGTCAACCTAGGGACACACAACAAATGGTGCCACAGTTCCTCCAGGGTCAGCTCTGAATCTGTGGTGGTTTAACATTTCTATCAGTGACCTAAAGGATTCAACAGAGACAAGGTTCTTATTAAGCTCTGAAGGGCAAAGGGGGAAGGCCAGATTCCTGGGACTAGGGCAATAAAATCCAAAGCAATGGAGTAAATTACCAAACCAATCAGCTGCAACTAAAATAAGGTTTAATGGGGATAACAGTGTCATACTGAAGAACAGATTTTGCCTGATGGAGACAGGGAAAAGTTAAGTATATGTAACTGTGGCAGTAAAAGTCATTTAGGATTTCTGCCACAGATTCAGTTATAGTCCAAGCCCTTTTCTTTTCTATTGATGCATGCCATAGACTTTGACTTCTGAAATCTTTGGGAAAAGAAGGTAAAAGATTGTGAGGAGACCAGTATCAGGTTGCTTTGTATTTTTTTTTAAGATTTGTGTTGTTCTTGATTATCTAAAACCAAAAAGTCTCATCTCAAAGAAAAAGAATTAGCTGCACTCCAAAAGTCTAATATGCATTTTGTACAATATTTGTAAAACATTTATTTGCTATACTCAACTTCCACATATGCACACACACACACACACAAACTCACACCACTTTAATGTACCACACGAAGCCCTCTGCCAATAACTTGCTCCTGAAAAAGGCCATGCCCAATAGTCAATTCCCCTGACTACAGGAAGAGAGTCAAGCAAGAAAAAAAAAAAGGCCTGAAACAATAAAAAAAAAAAAAAGTACACAGCCTGGGCAACATAGCAAGACACTGTCTCTACAAAATAAAAAAATTAGCTAGGTGTGGTGGCAGACGCCTGTGGTCCCAGCTACTCAGGAGGCTGAGGTGGGAGGACCACTTGAGCCCAGGAGGTTGAGGCTGTTGTGAGCTGAGACTGAGCCACTGCACTCCAAGTTGGGTGACAGAGCAAGACCCTGTCTCAAAAACAAACAAAAAAAGAAACAAACAAAATAAGTACAACATAAAGCCACAAAAAGTAAAAACCATAACATCAAATCTTCCCTCTAGTATTGAACTACTTGGGAAAACTGAGAAAAATTTATCTTGGAGCCATAAAAATAGACAGTTAAATATAAAAAAGCTAAAGGTTTTCAGATTATCCACATAGAACAAAGCCTACAGGAAGATTTAATGTTAAAGGTGAGAAAATGCTTGTAAAGAAATATTATAATTACTTGTTCTTTAACTTCACTAAGGATGTAGGGGTGGGAGGAGGAATGGGTCTCAACTCTGAAATGGAAAGATATAAATAACAACTTCTAAAATGTGGATGGATAGATAGATAGATAGACAGACAGATAGACTCTAATGTACAACGAGTTAGGCACTTGCCTTAGGCACATATTTAAAAAGGCACCAAAAATCTCAGTAATCAAGATAAATAGTGTTTTAGTACAATATCTTTAAAAAATCAAAATTAATGCAAAAATTCCATAATAAATGACATATAAACATTTTACATAAAGACAGGATCAGGATTACTGACATTTCTCTTTTACCTCAGGCTCCAATATGGCTTGGCAACAATATGGCTGAGCTAACTGCTCAAGTTACCACCCACAGGAGTTTGAAAAATCTGTAAACAACACAGATTTTCATCCAAGTATTTGACTACTGTGAGGTATTCTTCCAAAGAGGCAGATTATTTAAAGCAAAGGTATATTATTAGTTTCCTAGATAGACTTTGAGGTTGCCTTTATCTTTTCCAGGAAATCTAGCTAAATGTCATGCCTACTAATTAAAATGTTCCTAAGACAAGGATGACAAAACATGGATCATCATATGTTCTTCTAATTTACTGCTGAACACACGAAAAATAAAGAAAATGCTATCTCTATTCCAAAATTACCTTTTATAGCAAAGTCTTTTTCTTTTCTTTTTTTTTTTTTCACTTAATGTTCAGGTCCATATTTTTGTTCATATTATTTAATCTCATAAATGCCAGCTTCTTCAGGTTATTACCAAGAAGGGGAGGTGAGTTTCTTTACAGGTTTCTGTTCTATTATTCCTTCCTGTAATGCTCTACATAAGTGAATATTCCTTGGAATCACACTTGTCAAAAGTAGTAAGTAAAGCAAGATCTTACACAAATATGAAAATCATGTCTTCCATAAAATGTGATACTATTGCTGTAGATATCTGTCTCTTAGACTTCTGATAATTCATAAAACATCAAATGATCCACCTTTGATATGAAATCTCAAGCAATTCCAGCATGTAAACTTGTTTAACTGCCATAAATTGAAGAGTTTTAATGGGGCTTTTACAAGTGTTAATAAATTTCAGTTTCAGCCCAGTTTCTCTCTCTCTCTCTCTTTCTCTCTCTCTCTCACTCTCTTCCTTTCTCTCTCTCTTTCAATTTAGGCCTTAACCTTCACATTAAACATATTTTTTCATGATGAGAATCATTTATACTTTCTTGATTCAAACATTCTTTGGCAGTCGAATAATTACATATCCTGTTCCTTTTATTCCTTTTTTCTTTGACTATTAAGTAATCCCTGGTGGCAATAAAAACATCATACTGTGGATGACACAAAAATGAGAACAGTGAGATACATTTCAATGTACTTGAAAGTAAATGATTGTTCAAATATGCTTCATAGAATTTTCATGAATGTAGAAGATATTCAATTATAAGTGGCCAAGAAAAATATTGAACCCATAATTAGGGAGGAATAGCTAAAGCACAGTTTTTCCATTATATACCTTTTTTATACATCCATGCACACATTTACCCTAGAAAGTTTTCACACAAATAAATATCTATGTTTGTGCGTATATACTGTTGAAATAGATAGTTCTGGGAAGGGTGTGATTAATTATAAAGACATTTGCTTATTCGTGATGTCAAATCAAGTCATTCTGACATAGAGATTTTATTTATTTGAGTTTTGCAGGGTGAGTGTGTTAATCATCAGGGCTGACCAGAAGAACCACTTAAATTCTCAGGATAATATACAACCATCATTTCTCATGGATGTATGAAATAAAATCTAAAATCAACTTAAGTCTGAATGTATTATCTTTTCCAGAATTCAAATTTAGGTGGAACCTAAGACATCTTGATTCAAATTGGGAGTGGGCCGAAGGAGTGACCAAAGTGTCTGTAATTCTCATTCTTATCCTATCATCTGGGTTTCAAGTTCAAAAGAATTGAATTAAAATCCTTCCTTCCTCTTGTGGTCTAGAAAATGGCCTTTTCCATTCTCAAGAACTCCCAGATGACAATATAGTATATATCTCTCTTCTTAGTAACAGAAAGGCTTTATGGAACAAAGGTTTGGGGGAACAAGTAATATGAATACACAAGTACAGACTGGAAGGAGAGGAAACTAACAAGGTCATTATTAGTGAATGATATGCTATGTCTGGTCCCTTGAGTTGAATTAATGGTGGTCTGGTTTCTAGATAAAGGAGGTGATGGTCCTTATCAATGCTGTTATTCTCTAACCACTCCTGAAAAAATTGTGCTTCATTCAGTCCACAGCAATTAACCAAAAAGGACTCTGAGGGCAGCAATTAGCCACGACACATATAAGGGTCAGTTAAATAAATGACGGCTGATAAGCCTGGAGAGAAGATATAGTTACAGTGTTCAAATACCTGCATGACTATCACAAGGAAGAAAGAACAGATCTGTTATGTGTGATTCTACAAATGGTCAACTGAATCTCATCACTAAATTAACTTTCAAGCTTCTTTCAATTTCTAGGATCCTAAGACTATTTCTGGAATTTTATGACTTTAATTAATCTGATCTTTTGTCTTCAAACCAGGGAATAATTAATCTCTGTAGACATGCAAGAATCTCGTTTGCTTTAAAGGTCCTCATCTTTTGCTTAGGTGGAGGAAAACTATGGGCTGCTTTTTAAGGAAGATCAGAGTACACTGACGTTCAGTATTTGCGGTAAGAACCACCACAGGAAAAAAAAAAAAAATTCTCATAAATAGAGGTAATGGCCAAGCATAGTGGCTCAAGCCTGTAATCCCAGCACTTTGGGAGGCCGAGGCAGGCAGATTGCCTGAGATCACGAGGTTGTGACCAGCCTGGCCAACATGGTGAAACCCCATCTTTACCAAAAATACGAAAATTAGCCAGGTATGGTGGCGGGCACCTGTAATCCCAGCTACTCAGGGGGTTGAGGCAGGAGAATGGCTTGAACCTGGGGAGGTGGAGGTTGCAGTGAGCCAAGATGCTGCCACTGCACTCCAGTCTGGGTGACAGAGCAAGACTCCCTCTCAAAATAAATAAATAAATAAATAAATAAATAAATATATGTAAAGTTTTTTTAATATTGGAAAAAATAGTGGAAATTATTTTTAAACAGTAGACTTCATTAGCTTTAAAGAAACTAGACACTCCAAAGAGAGAATTATGAGAAGAAAGAAGAAAGAAAACTTTTCTAAAAATTTTACAAAAAAATAGAGGTGCATTGCATGTTAAAATAAGTTCTAGTATAGCAAGTAGCCTATGCCACATGATGATTCCATGGATCTGGATATGTAGCAGAATAAATTATGTCCTCCAAAAAAAAGGTCATATCATAAATATAATCCAGGATACAGGTGATGGTTTTGCCCCACAGTTAAAAGGGTTGTTTAAAAGACTTTATATTTTTAATAGATAAATTTAAAAAGTGGATCTCAAACCTTAACTTTTAAATATAACCTGCTAATGTAGAAGGAGTTGTCTGTTGTTTGACTAGAGTTTTTGAAGGCATGAGATCAAACTCAGTCCTTGCTTCCACCAGTAGCAAAAATGTAAAAATAAACCATGTATCCATACTCCATTGACCAGATTGCTTCTTTAGGAATATATCACCTCTGTAGGTTTATTTGAGAAGTAAAATGTATTAAGGCAATGTCCACATTTAAAATAGTGTCAGAATTGGGAATCAAAAGACATGCATTTGAATCCAGACTGTCTCTTGTCAAGTATGTGGGATGGTAAAAAGGGTTTCATCTTAGAATCAAATGTGTTTTTCAAACCCAACAACAGAATGTTTCTGAAGACCTATTTGTTCAAAAATTAAATGTGGAAAATAAAACCATATTTTGAATAACGAAAAATAGGTTATATACATGTGTGTAAATATGCTCAGAAAATCTTTTATGAAAGTATCCACCACTTGATAATTTCCTTTCCTTCCACTAACTAGTGGAATGATCATGAGAAAGTCACTTAAATTCAGTGATCTTCACTTTTCTTACTGAAAAATAAAGTCGTTACACTCTGCGATGTCTAATATTTTCTGATTAGTGTGGGAGATAAAATTCTCCGAAAGCAAAGTATGTGAAAGTGCACAAAATTTCTGCACATGGGATTAAAGATGTATCTGTTTTTTTTTTTAACTTCAGAAGATGGTGACCTTCTTCTAATCTCTGTTCATCTGGAATCCTATCTATCCCCACTCTTTCAAGATTAATTTACAATCAAGACCAGATGGTTCAAGGATATCCATTTTCATATTCAGGGCCAATCATTTAATTATCAAATCTTCAACAAAAACACCTTGGTTGGGCATGCAAATGCTTGCAGAAAGCATAATTATGCACATGAAATACTAAGAACATATATAAATGTTTATGTATGAGTTTAGGTCATACTTATTAAAAGTGAGCATTTATATTTAAATGTCAACAGATAATGTTGGCTATGGGACACTATAACAAGATGCTGTCTGGAATAACAATACATTAGGCTTATCCTAGCTTTGTCACTTGATCTCTTTGACCTTGTTCAAATGACTTGACCTCTTAGAGTCTTCATTTCCTCATCTCTACACGGAAATCTTGAATTAAATGAGCTCCGATGTTATTTCTAGCTCTAAATGTTATTCAGTTATAAACGTCGATTGTGAAGACCACAAAATCACACTGAAAAATAGAAAAACCTGCTCTGTAACTTTCAGTCAGTTAAGAGTCATTATAAACTGTCCAGTTGTGTAAAGTCTTAGAGTCTATAAGGTCTACTTTCAATGAAATTGAATTTTGCAGTTACCTCTGAACCATAGGTGCTGGTTTGGAGATCACTACAATAAATTTTCAGTACCTGATGCCTGGTCACTCTCTACCAGAATTGATATTAAGAAGAATATTTCTCTTTTCCTTTGTCTTATCTCTTCCTTCTCTTTGTCACTTAAAGAATATATGGAAAGAGTTTAGTTGCCAATTAGGAATAGTATTTGCATTGGAAAACATTACTCTAAAGACGACAAGGAATGAATGTGAGCTAACACTGATAAATCTTACTATATGCCAGGCACAGTTTGTACAGTATGGCATTTAATTGTGACATATTATTACAAATTATTATGAATTATTAATCATTACAACTCTATAGGGAAACTATTATTAATCCCCCATTATCCAGAAAAGGAAATGGCTACTGAAAATTCAAAACTTGCAAAAGGCCTCAGGGCTAGTATTAGAAAAAGAATGTGAATCATGCCTGTCCAGTACTTTCCACAACACCATTCTGTCACAGAAACAAAGATGTTAGAATCCTCATAAATTAAATTTATGTTACAAAAATAGGAGCCATGGGCATTTTGTTCAATCATTTGGCATTAAAGGAAATGCTTGTTTTGTTCCAGTCACTATACTAGGCATGACAAATATAGTGTGGAAAAAAGCAGAAACTGACCTTATTCTTATGCTCCATAAAATGGACTAGTTTATCATATCTGAGTGACAGAAATAGAAGTACTTTTACTTGCTTTTTTTTTTGCCTTTTTCCCATTTTCTAATCTATAATATAGATATAATAACTTTCATAATCAGAAAAAATATTTGAAAGTAACCTTTTATCTTTCACAGTTGTGTATAGGATAGATATTGACCATATTCTTCCTTTTTTGGGTTGGGTTACAGTTAGTAGAAGCTATGCAATTTTTTAAGTGAGTTATTTTGGAGAACATCACATTGTAATATTGTATAGATCTGTGTTTATTTTGATGTGGTGAACAAAAATAACAGTGGTGTGGTGAGGAAAAAATAACAGAAAACATATATTAAAAATTTATATTGAAATATTTTAAATGTTTGAGAAGAGAAAAATTCTCAGTTATGCTTTCTGTATATTGTATCTAAGTAAGTTCAATATCCACTAACTTCCCAACCCTGTGATTCACCCCAATCCTTACGTTACATCCCATAAGTCTCATTTTTATGTTCATTTGATTAAAGTAAATTCATAGAGCTAGTCACCCTCACAATCATATTCCCAACCTTTTCTCAAAATACATAATGATCATTCAACCCATCATTTGCCCTCAGTAGAGTGCTCCCTGTTTTCTGTTGGTACTTTCACTCTTGACAGAGTGCACTTTAAAGAATCTTTTATGTACTGGACTCTTTTTTCAGATTCTGAGCTTCTTAAGTATAGGGTTTAGTCATTTTTTAGTTATATATTTTCTATTTTTTAGCAAATACATACACAATTGCATATTTTTAAAAGTCAAGTAGTACTACATGGATTATAATGAAAAACAGCCATCTCCAGCTCTGATTCTTCTCTGGTCCTTTTGTTACTTTGATCTCTGCCTTTTGTGTTACAAGTTTTTCTTAAAAGCTGTTAGGGCACTGAGTACAAACTTTGAGAACAGGAAGGGTTTCCAAACATCAGGGGTCTTGACTATTTCATCAAGAGATTCCCAAATGTTAGTATCCATTTTTTTCCCCTCCAGAGCTATCACAGTTTCTTCAGAGAAATATGCCTGGTTTCTTAAACTGAGTGGAAGGGGGTTATAGGTCTTAACAGTTAGTATGTTTTTTAGAACACAGTCCTGTGAGAATCTCTATAAAGCAAACAGATTCTTTGTTTAATGGTCAATAAAGAGAAAGCGCATGTAGGAGATAAAGCATTCCAGGATCTTCCTCCTAAAGCATCACTGTGTGTGCTACTCTACAAAAGGCTGCCTGCCTTTCTCTAATTTAGTGTATTCAAAAGTCTTCTGACCAAAGTTCCTTTTATCCTTTTTTTCCTTTTTCTTGTTGAACAAGGGAAGGGAGGAAAGAAGTATATATGAGATTGTATACCTTGCCAATAGGTATACAATTTACAATTGTATTTATCTAGTGTCATCTCATGACCATGGGACGCACTTTAAAAAATAATTATCTAAGACAGAACTGCTCAATAGAAATATAACGTCGGCTGCAAATGTGAGCCAGAGAAGTAATTTAAAGTTTCTTATTTGCTGCACCTTAAAAAGTAACAAGAAGTGGGTAAAATTAATGTTAATATTTATATTTTATTAATCCAAATACAGCAAAAATGTCATTTCTTCCTGTTATCAATATGAAAAATATTGAGATATTAATTTTGTTTTTGGACTAAGTTTTGAAATGCAATGTATATTTCACACTTATATCATATTTTAATTTAGATTAGCCATATTCTAAGTACTCAGTAGCCACATGGTACTAATGGCTACCATATTAGACAGCTAATATCAGATCAAAGATCTTGACCTGGAGACTTAATGTGTCTATAAGATGTTGTTTGTTTGGAGGGTTAATTTTGCTTTTATAGAGAAAATAATTTTAAAATAGGGGACTAAACATGAGCCATTCCAGACTTCTAAATGTTCTTGAAAATTGGGAGGCTTTGGCCATATTGGGCCGTTTGGCAACAGTCTTCATTTGGTGACTCATAATCACCTGAGCCCAGTAATGACTGCACCTGCCCCGTTGGCCACACTCATTTGCAGATTATTTCACATACACACATCACCTGCCCGGTTCTCACAGGGAGCTGAATTTGCAACTCCAAATCTAGGCCAACCTTCCTTTCTTACAGATAAGAAAACTGAGTCCCAGAGAAGTGAATTCACTTGTCGTTCAAGCTACAGATGGTAACAGAGCTAAAACTAAAAGCTGCGTCCATGATAACACTTCCTAGGGACATCAGGCTATTTTCTTAGGCCCAAACTTAAATCTTTCCCACTTTAATTAGCCTATTTCTCCTTTTTTCCTCCACAGACTTAGAACAATTGCTTGGAATCTTTCCTCTAAAAGCAACTCACACACAGAATTCATAGTTATGCAGTTTCTAGCTAATTATAGCTCCTCTTAATGTGATAAAAGCAACTCTGACTTTCGAACAATCAAATAAATGCATTGTTTTCAAACTTTTAAAATGTCTGTGGCTCTTTTCTAGTCTCGGTGTGGTTTATTTAGAATAAAACTTCTTAAAAATTAAGTACATACCACATTACAGAATTCTTTAATAGCACCATAACTAATACCACATATGGAGAAATTATTCTGCTTGCCATTCTTCTTAATTAAATTAAATTAGCATTAAAACTATGAATAATTTTAAATATGAATCCAGACACAAAACAGCACATATGTAATTCAATTTATAGGAATTTCAAGAATATGTGAAACTAATTGATGAAAATAGAAATAGGAATAGTTGCTACCCCAAAGAGAGGGAGAGGTGTATTAATCTGGAAAAGGCATAAGGAAACCTCAGGACTGCAGGAGATGTTATATATTTTGACGTGAATGGGGATTACACAGGTATATAGATATATGTGCAAAAATTTATCACTTGAGATTACTGCAGCTTCATACTTTATTTATTTTGATCTCAATTTTTAAAAGAAGAATATTGCATCTTTTATTGATTTGTTGCTTTGTTTTAACTTTCAGCTAAGATGTATACAGCTTTACGTATCAGGATAGAGTCAAGTAAGTGAAATATAGTAAGCAATAGGGCTCAGAGGGTCCAAGGACACCAAAAGATAGTACAAAGGCATAAATATATACTTAGGGTTGCTTGCATAGTAATATCAGTTGCTCCACACACAAAAAAGTGATACTCAATAATCAGACCTTATATATGCTAAAATATACAATCATCTAGTTTGGGATTTTTTCAAATCAGATTTTACATCTGCCTGTGCCCTAGGACATTCAGACAGTGACTGATGCCAGTAAGCCTAATGTGTGACGAATATAGGCAAATTGCATTTTTTCTGGTTCGTTTATTTTTTTTAAGTTGTGTTAACTAGTTAAATAACTAGTTTAAACATGCTCAAAGCCAAACAAAAGTAAAAATATTGCAAAGGAAAAGAGAAAATGTGTTTGCCTTTATTCTTAAACTAGTGGTTTACTGCATGGAATTTAGCGTGATCGACCATTGTAATCGCTTTTTCTGGAATGAGCAAGAACCATATTCTGATTCCTCTGCCACCACAAATACTAAGCAGTCACTGGAATGTCTCTTGTGGTATATTTGTGGGTTTATATCATGTCACTTCTACTAGAATTGTAATCATTAATTGCTTAAGAGTTCATTCAGTTTAAAATATTTTCCATCAAAAGCCACTCTCAAATAAATACTTGGAATAAAATGGGAAGTAGTGAGGGGTTTTTAGAGTGTAGCTTTTAAAAAGCAGAAGTTAACTGTTTCATACTTTATAAATTGTGCCGACTTCAAATGCAACTTGCACAGTGAATTGTTTTTCATTTATGCGTACAGAATTTCTTGGTTTCACACCATTTCATTGTGGTTTATAGTACTTCAAACAACTTTTTAAAAGACATTAAACTAGAAATCTCTCATAGTTCTTAGTAGCTAATCCAGATGCTTCCTTAAAATAAATCTGCAGGGACCCCATTTTCCATGATGTAGTTATTACATATTGCATGCCTGTATCAAAACATCTCATGTACCCATAAATTTATACACCTATGTACCCACAAAAATTAAAAATTATAAAAAGAAACATTTTTTCTTACGCATTTTCAAACAAAAAAATCCTGCAGGGGATAGATTCCAGGAGGAAATTGCTTTCAAGCAATAATTTTTTTTCCCAATGATATTTCAACAATGTCAACCAGTTTTTCAAGTTATATAAGGAGCAGAAAAAGTAACATTTTTAGATACATTTTACTCTTTACATCCAAATATTTAAATATTAAAATTGTATTTTCTTTTCCCTTGGAGGAAGAAATAATTTATTATCTTAAGAAATAATTGAGAAAATCTAGCTCTCCAATTTCTTAGTAATTGATCTCCTAGTATTCAGAAGCTGCTTATATAAATGGGGTATTTGCTTTTTAAGCTTTATTTACAGCTTTCGCCAGATGAGGATGTACTCTGCGTACTATAACTATGGATTTCCAGCTGTTACCAGAAATCTTGGTATGCACAGCTTTGGAACTCAAAGCATGTTTAAAGATCAGCCACTGGTAAGCCTAAAATAATATCAAGTATTAATGATTGGTAAACCTATTCGACAAAGGCTGCTGATTCATGAAGACCATAAAATTATAGGGATGAATATGCTCTTAATAAACCCTCTCTTTCTTTTGTCCACTTCAGGCTCGAGTTGACTAAAATGAGCCTAAATAGAGGAGACATTCTGTATTTTAAAGACCAACTATTCCAGTAATTCAACAACTTCCTTTAGGGACCTGCTATGATGTTTCACCACCCTTCTTTTCAGAATATTTTTTTCCTTATTTGTCATCAAAAGCCCTCTGGCTGCAGTTGAAATTTAAGCTGAGCCTGTGATTTTTCTACTTTTTGAGGAAGTATTTTCTGGTTTTTTCATGGCCTGGAAATGCAACCCCTAAAACAGAGTTAGAAGGGGCAGTGCTGAATCCTCTACACTTTGTCACCAACTCCCTTCTCTCTCCCCCAACAACACACAAACACACAGTCACTTTGTTTCTCCATCTTTTTCTTGGCACACTTACACAATTTTATTCCCAAAACATAATTGAATGATCTCTCCCTGATTCCTTGTTTAGGGGAGAAAGACAAGTAAAAGTTAAACTAAAATTGTCTGGGCAGTTGATAATGCAGTCTCTTTGACCTTCTACCTAAACGACAATCAGCTGGTAAAGTCCCAGGGCCAGAGACCAAGTTAGGAGCCCAGTAATAAGGATAGGGGACAAAGAGCACCGGGGTAGATTGAGTTTTCCAAACTGGGACTGAGAGCAGAAGCAGACCACTCCCAAGATGGATTTAGTCTGGAATCCAAGGCTGCAACACAAGAGTTGTTTAAATGATGTCTCTTGCTACAGGTCAGGGTTGCAACATTCAGAATAAATGGTACAGTAAGCTCGTTGGTATGAATGCTATAGTTATCATATGAAAACGGAGGGGAGAACCAAGTCTAGAAACCAAGCCAGATCTGCAAAAAACTGTCTCCATTTGCAAAGTAACAAAACATTAAATAGGCAACAGAATTGTTATATAAACAATGGCAACTCTGGAATATCATGCAGTCATTCAAAATTATGACTATGACTATATAGGAGCATGAAAACATATTATGATATGAAGTGTTTTAGTTTGCTAAGGTTGCGATAACAAAATACCACAAACTGGGTGGCTTAAACAACAGACTTTTATTTTCTCACATTCTGGAGGCTGGATGTCCAAGATCAAGCTGTTGGCAGGATTGGTATTGTTTCAGCTTGTAGATGGCCATCTTCTCCTCTTAGTGTCTTCACGTTGTCTTTTCTCTCTGTAAATTCATCCCCAGTATCTCTTTGTGTGTCCAAATTTCCTCTTCTTATAAAGACACCAATCAGATTGGAACTCAACCTAATGTCCTAATTTTAACTTAATTACCTCTTTAAAAGTCCTATCTGCAAATACAGTCACATTCTGAAGTGCTAGGGCTTAGGTGTTCAACATATGCACGGTGGGAGAAGACACAAAATCTAGCCCATAATATGAGCAATAAGAAAAAAATGTTAGGATGATGTGAACTCCAGCATCCACCACTCAATAAGGCTTATTATATGTTAGTTCCTTCAAATCTCACAGAACACAAGCCACCATTTAAAAGGAAGAAACAGATACTCAAAGAATAAAACAATTTTCCCAAGTGCCCACAGTTAATACACATGGAAACTTAAATTTGAGGCCAGGTATGTATAACTTGAAGATTCATATTTTCACCATGCTAGGTTGACTCTCATGTCAGTGGGCTTATGATAAGTTAAAATACAGCTATATGATTTTTAAAAAGTACACATTATTATAGCATATTTTATGCAAATAAAAGAGAAATAAATATAGTTGAGAATTAAATATGCAGCAAGTTACTTTGCAAGGTGTCATACGGTCAGTGGATAGATAAGAAAGACGCAGTTCTTGCTTTTAGGAAGAGGGAAAATTTGCATGTATAAATGCATAAAACAGCTATAGGTAAGAAAAACAGATCTAATAACCACAAAACAGATTAATTATGAAGAAATTAATTGTCTTAATCATACTATGCTTACAACTAAGTTTTGGTAAATCCATTTAAAATTTTTATATTGTATATCAGTATGCATTAATTCATTAATTCATTCCATTATATTTATTGAGAATCTACCGCATTTCAGACATGAATATATAGGCATGAATAAAACAAAAATGGTTGCTTGAAGACATGGAATCAACCTAAATGCCCATTGACGACAGACTGAATAAAGAAAATACAGTACATATACACCATGGAACACTATGCAGCCATAAAAAAGAAGAAATCATGTCTTTTGTGGAAACATGGATGAAGCTGGAGGCTATTATTCTTAGCAAACTAATACAGGAACAGAAAACCAAATACCACATGTTCTAACTTATAAATGGGAGCTAAATGAAGAGAACTCATGAACTCAAAGAAGGGAACAACAAACATTGGAGTCTACTTGAGGGTGGAGGGTGGGAGGAGGGAGTGGCTCAGAAAAGATAACTATTGGGTGCTGGGCATAATACCTGGGTGATTAAATGATCTGTACGACAAACCCCCATGACATGAGTTTACCTATGTACAAACCTTCACATGTACCCCTGAACCTAAAATAAAAGTTCAAAAAAAATAAAAATATAAAAAGAAAGTCTAGGAGCCATAAGAAGTTATCTTGTCCTTTGCCCCTATGCAATAAGCCCCAAACAAACAAATAGATCGCAATCTTCACTAGCTAAGGGCTTCTTAGGGATCTCCCTTTTTGAGCAACGTATGATTTAGCCTAACAGTCCTAGCTTACCCTAAAGGATTTCTTTCTGGCCATTAAAATCTCTCTTGCCACAAAAAAAAAAAAAAAAAAAAGTTGCTTGTAGCTTCCAGAGAGAATTTTCAAAAATGGGGTCTTGAGACTATATGCATACAAACTATTTGAAATACTTTTTTTAGAAACAGATTCCTGGACCTTTTCCAGAACTATTCAATCAGACTCTCTGAAGCTGGAAATGTTTATTTTCAAGAGTTCACCATCTAAAGTTTGTGATTTACTGGGTTACGGGACAGTCAATAAATGAGATGGGTGCTATAATAATTATCTATTGTGTGATAAATTATCTCAAAACTTAGTATCTTATAACAGCAAATATTTATTATCTCACAGTTCTGTGGGTCAGGAATCTAGGTGCTTTTGCCTCAAAGCCTCTCCCAAGCTACTGGGACCGAAATCTCACCCAAAGGATGAACAGAAGACCCAGCTTCCAAGCTTACTCACAGAGTTGTTGGAGGCTTCCCTTCCTCATAACCTGGAGGACTGAAGGCCTTGGTTCCTTGCTGGCTGTTGCCCAGAGGTCTTTCTTCATCTTTTGTCATATTGGCCTCTTCATAGGGAAGCTCATGACATAGAAACTGTGAACAAACAAGAGAGCAAAACAAGACAAAATCCAGGGCCTTCATGTAACCTCCTGTTGGAAGCATCATCCAGTTCCATTAATCTGAAGCAAGTCTCTAGGTCCAGCTCAAACTCAAGGTGAGGGAGGCGCAAGGGCAAGAATGCCAAGTCATCTCAATGGTGTCCACCACTTGTCCCTCACCCGGACTTGGAGGGTCAGCAAAGAGCCTCTAAGCTCAGACCTGAAGAATGAGTAGCCAACATGGTGGGGGAATGGAGGGGCCAAGGACTATTCCAGAGGGTGAGGAAAGCACCACAAACTCAGGGGATAGAGAGAGATCAGTGCATCCAGGGAAACCCTATTTGTCTGTCTTGTAGATTTCTCAGTTGTTATCAAAAGCACATTATTTGTGCTTGTTTCTGGGGACTTTAGAAGAAGTTCTTATCTCTACACTATCAGGATCAAGGGGAATTTTTCTTCAAGCAAATGAGATTCCAGAGATACTAAAATCTTTTATGACCCTTAAACCTGCTCTGTGTGGGTTTTTGTTATTAACAACAACAACAAAGAAACTAAAACTCACATGAAAATATAAAAATATATGTGTTTAGTAGAAATAAGCTGGTTTGTTTTCTTTTAGTCCATCTTTGTTGTGGCAGAAGTCTTTCACTAACAATAAATCCTTCTTTGCCCCATTTTAGCTTTAATTCTTCATCATGCAAACATGGTCCAGGTGTGGGCCACACATTAAAAAAAAAAAGAAAAGGAAAAAGAAAATAAAAATTACTGGGTATTTAGACTCTGTTACTGACTGAAGGGAAAAAAAAAAAAAAAAAACAAAACCCCTCTCAATAGAAGCTGCTAATCTGAGTGGCAATGTGGATTGGAATAAATTTATTTGAATTTTTTAGTCTGTATTACATAACCCAAATTCAAAGTGGGGAGTTGTGGTATCATAGAGAAGGCTCTCACCTCAGCATCTGGGAGAATAGGGTTTTGCTGGTTTTGTTTCGGCCACTAACTGATGAGTAAGCACGGGTAATTCAATTATCTTTGCAAGGCTTCTTGCCTAATCTGGTAAATAGTTTGAGAGAGACCAATGTGTTCTCAGTGTGATGCCCAAATCAGTGCTTCAGAATCACCCAGAAGGAAACTTGTTAGAAATGCAAATTTGGGGCCCCACTTCAGACCACTGAATCGGGAACTCCTGAGTGGAGTGCAAGACTAGCCATTTGAATAAGTGATTCAGTGCTTTCTGAGACATGCACGCATTTGAGAACCACTGAGCAAGAAAATCTCAGATCTTTCCAACCTAAAATCTATAGGATTCTGGAACTTTAGGGGGGTAGAAAAAATAATAGAAATGGTAAAGTTTTCAAGTTAAAAAATTAAGATTGTTTTTGTACAAATAAAGGAGATGCTAGCACATAATGCTCTATCACATAACCATTAGGAGAGACAGATCAGAGCAGATTATTATTTAAGCCCCTATATTGTAGAGACAAGTAAAACCAGGACTGGGCAGATTAGGCACTTACACCCAAGGTCACAAAGCAAATAATGGCAAAGTCAGAACTCATATCCAGAATCCTAACTCCTGGTTTAATATGTCTTCCTCTCCACAGCTATTACTACCTCTGTTTCAATATGCTTGGGTACCATATTTTGCCCACATACATTCTCTAGACACAGAAGCCTAGCATTATCTATCTGTAAATGTTTTGACTCAAATTTTACCTCTGATATCATTGGTTTTTCTTAAAGCACAAATCACGATAGAACACAAATATATGAGTATCTTGAGAAATAAAGCATATAAGGCTGGGCGTGGTGGCTCACGCCTGTAATCTCAGCACTTTGGGAGGCTGAGGCAGGTGAATCACAAGGTTAGGAGATCGAGACCATCCTGGCTAACATGGTGAAACTCTGTTTCTACTAAAAACACAAAAAATTAGCCGGGTGTGGTGGCACGCACCTGTAGTCCCAGCTACTCAGGAGGCTGAGGCAGGAGAATTGCTGGAACCTGGGAGGCAGAGGTTGCAGTGAGCTGAGATTGTGCCACTGCACTCCAGTCTGGGTGACAGAGCGAGACTCCATCTCATGAGGAAAAAAAAAAAAAAAAAGCATATATACGTAAGTTTCAGTGAATTATTTTCTTTGAAGCTCCTAAACACAGTAATTCTACTTTGGCTGGGTGCCTACAACTAAAGTTTCCTAAAGTTTTCATTCAAACTTTCATCTTTAAAATTGATAGTGCCATTAAAATAAAGGGACAAAGACATTAACTGTTCAGTAATTACTATTAGATCTTTCATGGTGCTTGAAAAACATCGTCCTCTTAAAAGATGTAACAGTTAGTAATGGCTAATGGCCTAATTTGCTTCTAACTTTTATCAATGAGTAGTAATACTATTATTAGAAGTGTAATAAACAGAAATCTATTTTGTGAGGCTTGAAGAAGTCGTAGGCCAAAATAGATTTTCTAACCCCTTCCACAAATTGAAAGGATACTAACTAGATGTTCACGGTCACTTGTCCTCATTTGAGATCCCATAACCTTTGTCATAAGGCTCAAGCTGTTAACCTCAGTGCCCTGTCAAATTCCTACTTTAGTAATACAGCTTTCTCTACCTAAATTTCTTTATAATTTCCAGTAAGTAAATTATATCTCCACTTCCCTTTCTAAAATAATTTTATAGTCTTATAGTTTTTTCTAACAGGTCTTGTTTTCTCACTCTCTCTCTGTTTCTCTCTCTCAGGGTTAATAGAAGGAGGTTATACCACCTCCTTTAATCTGAAATTAGGAAAACATGACATAAATAGAAATACATATGATCTAATCTAGTGCTGGCTATAGGAAGCCTTAAAACACTATGTGTTGGAGAAAAATACTTGACAGTATCATCAGTTTATTTTAAAACTTTCTATTAAAATTTACTTTCTTCGATCCATCCTGAATTTCTTATATTTTGGAACATGGCTATCTCTTCTCATTTGAGTTGTTATCTGTCTCTCTTCCTAGGTCGCTGCTCTGAAATCTATTTAGGAACCTGTTGACATGTACAATAAAAAGACATTGCTGGTCTTGGGTTTACCATGCCACCAAGTGAGACCAGCCCATGTCTCACTCTCTGCAGGAATGGAAGAGGCAGTATGGGTTGGAAATCAGGCCACATGGATTTGATCTTGGCTTTTAGTTCTGCCAATAACTAGTGTAGACCCTGGCCTAAAGCATTTAAGTCCCCAGAGCTTTGGTATCTTCATCTATAATTCCTTTTAGCTTTGACATTTCATTAATTTTATCCATTTGGCCCAGAAGCAATTTTGTAGTCCAGGGGTTTCTTCAGAAAGCTTCACACACTTCTTCGGAGAGAGGAGAGCTTGCAAAGCAATGTAACTGTCACAGCTCCAAGGCCTCCATCCCACCTTAAGCATGATAACTTCCACTGTATTTCAGCCTCCATCCTCATTATGTATGGGAAGAGATTCAAGGTAAGATTATTTTCGGATTGGAGGATGAGGAGTGGAAGAGAAATTCCAAAGCTAACTCTTCTTTTTGAAAACCTTGTGCAACAGAATAAAATAAAATAGTATATTGTAATAGATTATAGAAATCATTTTCTTTTAGAGTCAAGGTCCTCTTTACCTTATTAAACTATAAAAAGTTTGATATTGTCATGGATTCTAGATCAGAGGTTGGCTGTTGTTTTTTTTTTTTTTTTTCTGGAAAGAACCAGATAATAAATATTTTCAGCTCAGCAGGCTTATGGCCTTGGTTTCTGTTGCACTGAGTCTGCTGTTGCTGTATGAAAACATCCATAGACAATAACTAAACAAATGGGCACGGAAGGGATTGAGCCCTGGGCTGCAATTTGTTGATCCCTGATAGAGATCAAAGGATTCACCTATAAAAAGTGTTGAGGCATGTTTGCTTGTTACAGAAAATTGTTCAGAATGATAATAAAGATTTTAGAATTTTTTAAAAATAGCTATTTTAGAAAAAATGTTTTATGATTATATTTTTTCTTGAAAGATAGTATGTAAAAGAAAAATATTTGTCTTCTGTGCTCATTCTTACTTACATTTTCCAAAACACGCATTCATTAAATATTTTGGAATAAATAAAAATACTACTAATTTATAGTTGTTCTACCTTGTAATAATAATTTGCCATCAAATACCTAACATTAGAATTATTTTTCAAATGATCACTCTACTGGTATTCATAATCTTAGAATTGTGCTTTATAAATTGTTCCATTATTTTCAACATGTACCTTGATGATCTTTTATTTTTTGTATTTACTCTATCTCCAGAAAAATCTCTTGCCTCTCATGGAATAGAATTTATTTTTAACTGCTGAGAAGACACAAAGAAAACATTTGCATGTGCCTAGAATATATTTTTTGTTGATTCATGTTTAGCATCAAATTCAAGTTTCTTCTGTATGTTTACTTTCCAATCTATGTTGCTGATTGTGTAGAATCATGACTCCTAATGGATCGGTATCGGAAAGACCTGTCTAATCTATGCAATTTCTGGATAGAACATTTGTTCCAATGAACAAACACACTATAGTGCACGTAGTAGATAATAAATAAATATGGATATAATGGATGACTAGCTTCATAAATCATTATAAAATTAAACTTAAGCAGGACACAGCCAAACCAGAGATCTGATTACTTCATCTTAAAAGTAAATAGTCTTATTGAGTTTTATTATTTATTTATTTTGTTTTTTTTTTTTGATGGAGTCACTCTGTTGTTCAGGCTGGAGTACAGTGGCACAATCTTGATTCACTGCAAACGCCACCTCCCGGATTCAAGTGAATCTCCTGCCTGAGCCTTCTGAGTAGCTGAGATTACAGGCATGAGCCACTACACTCAGCCAATTTTTGCATTTTTAGTAGTGACAGGGTTTTGCCATGTTGGCCAGGCTGGTCTCGAACTCCTGACCTCAGGTGATCTGCCGGCCTCAGCCTCCCAGAGTGCTGGGATTACAGACATGAGCCACTGTGGGCAGCCTTATGGAGTTTATTCAACTAAAGATGTAAGTATGGGCTGGGTGCCATGGCTCATGCCTGTAATCCCAACACTTTGGGAGGCAGACGGGGATGAATCAATTGAGGCCAGGAGTTCGAGACTAGCCTGGCCAACATGGCAAAACCCCGTCTCTACTAAAAATACAAAAAATTAGCTAGATGTGGTGGCACAAGCCTGTAACCCCAGCTACTAGAGTGGCTGAGGCACGAGAATCACTTGAACCCAGGAGGTGGAGGTTGCAGTGAGCCGAGATCATGCCACTACACTCCAGCCTGGGTGACAGAGTGAGACACAGTCTCAAAAAAAAATAAAAAAAATAAAAAAAAAAAAAACACTAAAAACATAAGCAAGCCAAACGATGATATTTAAGATTTTCCAAGTTCAGTGTAACTATGATTAATACATAACTAGAAAATTGAACAGTGGTCTTTATAGTATTTTATCCTCCTACATTGGCTGGTTAATGTCAATGCCACAAACTGAGTAAAAATTGGAAAAAAATTAAAATATTTAAACCTCTCTAATGATGTGCCAATATGAGCAAGGACACAAGGCTAGGTTTCAACAGAGCAGCAATTCCATGACCCGAGTCTATTGACTTTCGGAAGTACAAGGAAGCATTCGAGGGAGTGGTAATCTACAAAGGCATCTAACTCACTTCTCCGCTCAAAAGTGAAAGGGAGGGTCTTGTGATTGCAAGTGAGTTGAATGGAAACTACAGCCTCTCTTACACATGGAGACTATGTATTTGGAAACTGGAGCAGAGTTCAGATTTCTGACCCCACCCTTTTCAATTGATGTGCCTATAAAACTGCCGTAGAAGTGTTAAAAACTTATAAAATGGCTGCAAATAATTCTTTTTTGTGCACACATCTGATCACCACTCTTCCCCTCAGGGGTAGAGTCCATTTCTCCCTCCTTGAGACTGAGCTGGCCTTGGGAATTACTTCCACCAATCAAATGTGAAGGAAGTGACACTGTGTCAGTTTCAGCTGTAGCCCTTACAAGGCTTAGTAACTTCCGCTTTTGTTCTCTGGGGGCTCTGAGCTACTATATCAAGAGGCACCATTATCTTGCTAGAAAAAAATCCTGGCCTTCTAGCTGTCCCCAGCAGAGCCCCAGGCATTCCAGTGAGGTTATCTTGGGCATACCATGCCCAGGCTTGCTCACAGCTGAATGCAGCCAAGTAAGAGACCCCAGCAGATGCCATGTGGAGCGGAAGAGCCACCCATCTGAGTTCAGTCAACACAGGGAACTGTGAGAAATAATAAAATAAATCATAAATCAGTAAGTTGTGGCATAGTCTGTTACGTGAAATAGAAAACTGAAAAAAAAAATCACTTTATTTCAGCTTTGCAGCTTACATTTGATGGCTGCCTCTATATTATTTCTAAAATCAGTCTACTACATTAACCTAAATGCATTATGTTGAAGCTTTATTTTTTCTACCTCATGACTAAATTTCTCAAGACACACATACACACGTGCACACACACACACGCATGCATGCACATACACACTAGTAACATTTAGAATTTGCCAGGATCTGTATGTACCCTCCAGTGCTGTTGGTTGGTTGGTTGGTTGGTTGGTTGGTTTTTGAGACGGAGTCTTGCTCTGTCACCTAGGCTGGAGTGCAGTGTTGTGATCTCTGTTCGCTGCAGCCTCCGCCTCCCAGGTTCCAGCAATTCTCCTGCCTCAGCCTCCCGGGTAGCTAAGATTGTAGGCATGTACCACCACACCTGGCTAATTTTTGTATTTTTAGTAGAGACGGGGTTTCACCATGTTGGCCAGGCTGGTCTTGAACTCGTGACCTCAGGCAATCTGCCCATCTTGGCCTCCCAAAGTGCTAGGATTACTGGTGAGAGCCACCGTGACAGGCCTTCAATGCTGTTTTTATTCTCTCATATGCTGTCTTCAAGGTGTCAGTGACATGTCAAAGAGAATTTTTCTTTTGATTATTTTCAACCTATTTATAGCATATGCCAGTGGATTCTGCAATTGATCCAACAAATCTTTACCCCTAAGTAATTAGCAGTAACATGAACTCACCAGAAAAACAAAAGAAAACACTGTGCTGCTGTGTTTGTATGTATGCGCACACTAGGGTGTAAATGTGTGTGCATTTCAACCTTCCATCTACTATAATTAAACTTGTCCATGCCTGTTGTAATCTTGTGATCTGAAAGGCTTAAAATGAAATTTAGCTGGCTCGATCCCCAGAATGTCTAAATTTTCCCAGCTCTAGGAAGAATGACTTTTACACCCTCTGTACACATCTGTCCCCCATACTCTTGCAGTCAGCTTCCCCCCGCCCCAGCATTAATCCCTTAGGTTTCTTCTTGCCAAAGATGTTCTGCTGTTTGATAGAACACTAATCTCCGAGAATCTCAAAGTATCAGCTTACCTGTGAACGCCCAGAAACTGTCTGCATCCTTAGCCTCATCCCCTTTTATGTTTTCTTCATCTTTGAACAAATGCATTGCTTTCTGTCTGAGAATGAGGTTTACATTCTGTTGTGGTTAGGAGGGATATTGACCTGAAGGCACACTGTTCCCTCTTAACTCAAAGAAGCAAGATCAACATTCAGAATCACTCAGTGACAAATCTCAATTGGTAGAAGAACAGGTCACCCATGGGCAGGAAACTCCGGTAAGCTCAGGGAAGAATTCTTTGTTAAATTAACCTGGAGGCTTTTGCTGAACTAAAATAAGTCTTGGAGAAAGAAATAGAAGGCAGAAGTAGGCAGATCAAATGTAACTGGGAAAAAGTTCTCTTTCAATATTAATCTCCCGTCATGGTTCTACACATTTGTAACAGGAGAGAAGAGGTGATACAAAAGGAAAGTGCAAATTGACAGTCTTAGGACTCCAGTTTGGGTCAATTTATTACTAGGAAAGAGGCTGAGCTGTGAAATGAAAAACCCAGTTCCTGTGCAGATGAAGGGTCTCTAGCTACAGTATTTCTTCACCGGGAAACTGCAGTGGATTTAATAGAATCCCATGGAGTACAGCTAAGAAGTTCACTCCTGTATGTCATGCAAGCCCAATTTTCTTTTTTTCTTCCATTGTCTTTTTTTTTTTTTTTTTTTTTTTTTTTTGAGAGGGAGTCTCTCTCTGTCACCCAAGCTGGAGTGCAGTGGCATGATCTTGGCTCATTGCAACCTCTGACTCCTGGGTTCAAGCGGTTCTCCTGCATCAGCCTCCCGAGTAGCTGGGATTACAGGCGCGTCCCACCATGCCCAGCTAATTTTTGTATTTTAGTAGAGACAGGATTTCACCATGTTGGCCAGGATGGTCTCGAACTCCTGGCCTCAAGTGATCTGCCCGCCTCGGCCTCCCAAAGTGCTGGGATTACAGGCATGAGCCACTGTGCCCGGCCTCCAATTTTCAATTCTAATGAGCGTCAAGGTTCTCATGATTCAACCTAAATGACAATTGTATGAAGACTTGTCTTTTTGCAGGAATGATCTTTGCATTTGCTACTCTATGTCTAACCTTCTCAGGCTCAGTGGTGATGTGGGATTAAAGGTGACAGGAAGGTGTCCAGCTTTCCCCTCCTGCCAATCACAGCAGAGCCGCCTTCCCATATCTGTGCTGCGGAGCTCTGCTGAAAGCCTCGGGGTTTCCTTCAATCTGAGGCCAAGATTGTATTTGGAATGTTTACTGATACATCTCAGGAAATGCCATGATCTAGCAAGAAGTTTGAACAGTGTTTTGATGTTTGCCAGACTGCTGGAGGTCAGTAGGCCACATGTGTCCTTCCAGACCCTGTAGGCCTTTGGGGAGGCAGAAAACAAACAAAAACAAATAACATGTATCTGAAAATTCAGCATCAGCATAGGCTAATGGTATATGTGTGGGAATTTGACCTTGCTTCTAGGTCCCAGGATGCCTCTTACTTTGTTAGGTAGGAGTGATCTGCGTGTGATGTGACACCTAGTAACAAAAAAACCCTTTTATTTATTTATTTATTTAGAGATGGAGCCTTGCTCTGTCACCAGGCTGGGTGCAGTGGCATGATCTCGGCTCACTGCAACCTCTGGCTCCCTGGTTCAAGTGATTCTCCTGCCTCAGCCTCCCGAGTAGCTGGGACTACAGGCACACGCCAGCACACCTGGCTAATTTTTATATTTTTAGTAGAGATGGGGTTTCACCGTGTTGGCCAGGATGGTCTCGATCTCTTGACCTTGTGATCCACCCGCCTCGGCCTCCCAAAGTGCTGGGATTACGGGTGTGAGCCACCACGCCCGGCCAAAAACCCTCTCTCTTAATGCTTCTCATTGAATGTGGAAAAGCTGGGAAGAAAGAAAAGAAAAAGCTACACTAATAGAGGGTAGAAAGATAGACTTATTTTTGAGATGGAAATAGAAACAAGTTTCAGATTCATTCAAGATTGTTTTGCTCTTTTTCCCTCTTAGCTCCACACAATTGTGGTGAGACCACACCTAGACGGCTGCATGATGTCTTGGGTACCTGAGTATCCAAAAACTTGGACTGAGTTCAAAGGAGTTGATTAAAGGAATGGGGGAATTGGAAGTGACTGACTGATGAGAAAAGATTAAAGGAGCCAAATCAAGAAACCTGACAGAGCAATAGCTGAGGGGCAAAATGATAAAAGCTACAAGTACCGGGAATGTGCAAACACCAAGTAAGAAAAACATTGCTTGTTATAAATTAGCAGAGGAAAGTTTTGGCTGAGAATTAGAAAAATAGAAAAATCTCGCAAGAGAAAGTGTTCAATTAGCCAACTGATTTACTAAGTAATTAAATTGGAGGCTGGATCAGGTGGGACATTTTACGAGCAAACAGAATATATTTCCAGAAGGTACCTGGTAATGAGCGTTCCAGCACGTGGAAGGCACCATGGCCTGGACACCCTATCAGAAGAAAATTCCAATAATTGAGACTAGTTAAGTTAAAAATTACATTAATTGCGTTAAATTCTTCAGTCTTCTAAAAGGTAACTGGTTACTATAGGAGAAGGGCAGCAAAAAACTGCAGAAATTATAGACTCAGAAAACTAGCTTTAATGTCAAACAATTTACTACAAATTATAACATGAAAATTAAATGCATAGCATCTTAGTGAACCTAATGAGGTGAGCAGCAACTGCAAAAACTTCTAATGAAAAGTGAAAATAATTGAAAAAAGGCACTTCTTATAAAGTCAGGCTCCAGTAATGAGAACCATGGCTGCTTTGAAGCTTTCAAACAATTCATCCTGATGACCAAAAAGGATCCCTTTTGCTCGCGGAAGTCATTTTTTAGTTGTCCCCCTAAAATTCCTCGTGTGACCTTGCTGATAAAAGTATGCTAGCTTGTTAAAGCAACTCTTCTATTTAGAGTCTCAGCACAAAGGTTATAGAAATCTTAGATACAATTTGCATAATCATCTACCAGATAACTTGCAATGTTAAAACTGTTCCCTTAAGTGTTGGAAAACATGTCTCTTGAAGATGACCACCCTGCCCCGATTTTTAGGAAAGACTGAGTTTATAAAGTGTTCTATAAAAATCAACTGAACTAAAATAATCAAATTATTTTGGAGTTTAAAACCCAACATTTACCTAATTCACCTATCACCTATTCTTTTTGTAATTGTGTAGGATTACAGACAAATTGGAACTCTTCTTGATAACACTTTTTCTGATTTCTTACTCATTTGTATCCAATTGATCCCCATTTCTCTAATAAGCTGGACAATTCTCTCCATGATAAGCTTCGCCCTCTGCCCCCATTTAACTGTGCACACCCCAATTTGCTCAGTGGTAAATTTTACAGGGGCCCTCTACCAGAATTAAGAATCACGAGCCTGCTTTAATTTGAAATTGCAGTCCTTTGCTACAATAAACACCCCCAAGATTTCCTCCACTGGCATTTAATAATCTGCTTAATTGCACTGGCAGACACAGGTATGGTTCATTTAAAGTCTGGCCATTTCATTCCACTCCTTTGTCCCCAATAATTGGTAAACAGAACAAAAAAAGACTGGACATAAACATGTTATTCTATTGTACATGATGAATGTGATTTTTACTCTCCATTGCCTTTGACATTTTTCTCTTTTCCTTTTTCATTATTTTTCACTAAAGAAATTTGTAAGCCTACACCCTGGCCACACTGAACTGAAGCATCTACCGCAAAGTGGCATCTATTTCTGACCTTACCAACAATTTCAGCTTCCTGCTTACACTGTGCAGCTTCATTTTATGTCAATAGTAGTTTCATGCAGAGAACAAGATCTAAATGTAGAAAAGTGTAAGAAACCATCCCCCAAATCACTGTCACGTAATTTGAAGTGGAAGGGAGCCCAAAGATCAGGAGAGAGGCACAGGATCCGAAAGCTCAGTGGGATCAGATAGACTGTACTGGAGAAAGTTTTCCAAGATCAAGTTCCTGAAATGACAATCACTCATCCCTCCCTGAGAAAGAGAAAATGCACGTGTGCTCACAGGGGCCTGCTAAGGGGTCTGGGGTTATGCAGAAACAGTTCCTTGTACTTTTTTGTACTTCTCCAGGGAATATATATTTATACAGAAACCTCCTCTTATTACATTAAAATCCGGTAACTTATCAATATATTAATTGCCATCCATGACTTGCCCTTCTTAGAATTAGTAAGACTAAAGAATTTTCTTTTTAATTTCAAAGTTATATGCAGAACTACCTTAACTTGTTTTTATTACCTTTAATTAGCTTAATAATCTTCACATTTCCTTGTTGAATAACTGCTAACTTAATGTGTTGCCATAATGCATTTTTAAATTACTGCTTTAAAAAATTCAGTGCTGATTTCCAGTTTCCAGTCACTGTATTAATTATCTATAAATATGTGTGAGATTTCCTTCAGCAGATTTTCACAATCTCCTTATCATTACTGTATAGACAATTTAAGGTGCTACAACAATTAAAAGTTCAACATCCCTGTAACTTACTCAACCTTATAGTTGATATTTATAAGCTCAGCAAACCTGGAAGGAAAGAAAAACATTAGCCAGCCCCGTTCAAGTTCACAGACCTTTAATTTGGTTATAAGCATCGGGATCTTGGTTGTAGAGACTAACAGTCCCACCCTCCTTTGTGCTCAGATATTTGTGCCTTTCAGGGCACCATTTCTCCTTTTTAAGCAAGAGATAGTTTTCCTGAGCCCATTTATTCCTGTAAGCATGAGTTGAAAAGGAAAGTGAACAAACCAATTTGTGAGCTGGATGCAGGAAATGGACAGTTGTTGGACTCTCTTCAGCATTAACAGAGTAGAATGAAAAATATAATGCCTAACTCCTAGCACCTGTTATACAATGAGGAATGTGCCGCTTAGAATCACAGAACCTCTATTCTGTCATCCATAAAATGGACATAAGATTTGCTCAAAATAAAGCTGAGCACCCTTGTGAAGAACTGAGGCGATATAAATACAATGCTTTGAAAACAGTGAAACGCTGAAAATGTGAAGATGTGATTATTAATGTTACTTATCTATGAGGGCCCGAAAAAGCACGTAGAGCAATGGTCCTCAAAGTGTGCCCTTTTGGCCGGGCACGGTGGCTCATGCCTGTAATCCCAGCACTTTGGGAGGCCAAGGCGGGTGGATCACCTGAGGTCAGGGGTTCAAGACCAACCTGGCCAACATGGTGAAACCCCGTCTCTACTAAAAATACAAAAATTAGCCTGCTGTGGTGGCGCGTGCCCGTAATCCCAGCTACTCAGGAGGCTGAGGCAGGAGATCGCTAGAACCCAGGAGGCGGAGGTTGCAGTGAGGTGATATCGTGCCATTGCACTCCAGCCTGGGCAACAAGAGCAAAACTCCATCTCACAAAAAAAAGTGTGCCCTTTTAATCAGCAGCATCAGCAGCCCTTGAAAGCTTGTTAGTTTCTACTGCATCCAAAACTACAATTGAAGAACCAATGACTTCACCTGTATCTGTGATTTATCAAAGAAATTTTAGGTTGGATTCTCTAGGAAGAGTCATAAAAGGACCTAGAGCCCATGAAGGAAAAAGAGGAAATGGAAAAGCTGCTCTCCCCTTCATCTTCCATGGGCAGTGGTACTGGGTAGTGATCAAAGGTTTGTGTCCTGCAATCAGATTGCCTAGGGTCAGACTGTGGCTTTACCTGCTGGGTGACCTGGGGCAAGTTAGCTAACCTCTGTATCTCAGAGGCTCACCTGAAGATGTTATGAAGAAAGCTAATTCATTTGTAAGACAGTGCTGATAATGCAGCACGTGCTCAAAACGTGTTAGCTATTGTTATTCTCTTAAGTTTGGCTTTCTGGCCAGCCCACAATTGTGTATCTAGTTACCCCACTGTGTAAGTAAAGTAAGAATAAAGAAGATATTGTACATGGTTTGGGGGATATATGTATATACACAAACTGAATTTAAAAATTGCATGGTTCTTACATGCAAATCCAGGCAAACTTCAAAGGCAAATTGACAGAACTACCCCAGATAGTTTCCCCAGTATAGGAGTACCCCAAACCCTACCTCCTTTGTATCAGTTACTCTGATGCTGTAGGTTTCTGACTCCCCATTATGCCTCCCTGCAGATAGAAACGGTTATCCCTCCACCTTCAAGAAATGAGAGGCAGAGTTGACGGAAAAACAAAGCCCATCTGATTATTTTTATGAATCCATAGAATCAATTTCAAACAGACACAGAGAAAAGAATCTTGAAGAATTCCCCATTTAATGGAGAAAAGGTAGTCATTAATTTCATTAAAAAAATAGCATATACATTCATTAATCTATTTGTGAGGTGCTAAGAATGTTCCAGGTGCAATGCTTATTACCAGCATTAAATACACTGCAATGCCAGAAGCAGACAGTGAAATAATACAGGTAAATCTGTGTGCATGAAAAAAAAAAAAAGCCTTGGGAGATCTGTGAGACACTACAATTAAGGGGAGATAGATGGCAACTCTTCTAAAAAAGGAGAATAAGGGAATCAAGGGCTTTCACTGTGGTTTCATGAAGGAGTATTCAAAGATCTAAAGGCAAAAAGAGAAGCCCTGCAGGGGAAATGGAAAATACAGGTCAGAACCAAAGAGACGAGAGAGGTGGATAAGGACAGAAAAAGAATGTCGGAGTGTGTCCTTGAAGGTTGGAGGAGGCTCCATGCAATTGTGTTCTGTCCTAGTAGAAAGAAGACTTGGTAGGAGAATTGCCCCTTAATGACTATATCCAGCTCTCAACTTACTAACCACCTCCTTAAGTTCACTGGTAAGTCAACGAGTTAAACTTTGAAAAAAAGTTTTCCTATGGAAACACTATTCATGGTGGTTTGGCTTTCTGGACAACATACAACAGGGTATTTGACCAAAAATGAAATTGAATATAGAAACTAATCCTTAAAAATATGATTTCAACTGTGTCTAACCAGCATTTTTAATATTTGGGCCTTTGGAAAAATAGAGTTTAAGTGCAGAGATGGGATGAATCAATGGAATCCTGGGCTTGGGCCAGCAGCTTAGCTCATGTCCCCTCTGCCTAGAATGCTCTTTCTCCAGACGACCTCAGGGCTTCACACAAAGGGCACCAGAGGTCGTTCCTGACCATCTTATCTAGAATTTCAACCTCCTCTCTCCACTGCATTCTCTAACTCCCTTTTCTGCTTTATTTTTCTGTATAGTGCACTATCTGATATATGATATATTTATTTTTTGATTTACTTACTGATGTGTGTCCCCCGGGAGGATGTAAATGCAGTGAAGGCAGGTTTTCTTGTTTGTTTACCCAGCGATGCATTATACCTCCAGTGCCCGAACAGTATCTGATACACAGTGGGCTCTGTTGAATACATATTTGTTGGATTTGGTTATTTATTTGTTTATCTATTTGTTAACTGCGGGTTGGAGAGCTGGGGCTGGGCCAGAGACCAGATTCTCCTGGATCCACGGTAATGCACAAGAGAAATTGAGTATCTAAATCAGTCTTTCCCCAAGTGCTCTAAATTGGAGAGAGAAATGTGTGTGTGTTGGGTAAGTGGGGTTGGGAGAATGGCAGGGATTATGCATGAAACATTCCTGGCCTAAGAGTGAAAAAAGCCTGGGTTCTTCTCTTGTCTCTGATACTTACTAGTGTATGACCTTGGACAAAACATTCACTCTCCAGAATCATTGCTTCTCTCCACTTCACAGAGAGGCCACCCTCTTCATAGCCTGCAGGGCTGTTGATGAAGATCAGCTGGTAAAGATCAACATGTGATCTTTACATGAAGAAATTGATTATAGAACCTAATCCTTAAAAATATGATTTTTAACTGTGTCTAACCAGCATTTTTAATATTTGGGCCTTTGGAAAAACAGAGTTCAAGTTCAAAGGTGGGATGAATCAGTGGAATCCTGGGCCCAGACCAGCAGCCCAGGATCTTCTCATAAAGATTAACAGGTGAAAGTGCCCTGCAAACAGTAAAGTGCATCCCAAAATAAAGAACTGATGATGATGAAAGGACGAGGTATGCAAATAAATAGGGAGATCAATGCCACGGTGACCCTCTGTAGGGTGCTAGAGCTGTAGTTTTCTGAATATAGCTAGCTGTAATGCCTAGCTCAGTAGTCTACACATGCAAAGTAATCAGGAAGACTAAGAAAAATGTATGTGCAATTGACATTCTTAATAAAAGGAAAAAGAAAGAGTTAGGGAAATATTCAATGAAATATGATACAAAAACATTTTGCAGCCTGATGCAGTGGCTCACATCAGTAATCCTAGCATTTTGGGAGGCCAAGATCAGAGGATCACTTGCGGCTGGAAGTTAGAGACCAGCATGGGCAAAATAGTGAGTATCTATAAAAAAAAGTGAAATAAATTAGCTAGGCATGGTGGTGCACACCTGTAGCCCCAGCTATTTGGGAGAATCACTTAAGCCCAGGAGTTTGAGGCTACAATGAACCATGATTGTGCCACTGCAGTCTAGCCTGGTGACAGAGCGAGACCCTGTCTCAACAACAACAACAACAACAACAAAAATGACAACAACAAAAAGTTTGAGTTGGAAAATTACATCTTAGTTCAAATGTAACTTTCTCAGAGATGATTTCCCAGAGCTACCCACAGCTCTCACCTATCTATCCATCAAAAAGTTTAATCTCTCCTTAGTAGCTTCTATCACAATGGGTAATTATAGGTGTAAGACATGTAATTTATTTGTTTACAACCTGGCTTTTCCCACCATCTCCATACTACAAGTTACATGACCACAAGAACATTTTTGGCTTGCTCACTAATGAATACCCAGAACCTAGTACATTACCAGCAATGTTGTAGCAATCACTCAATAAATATTGGTTGTGTGATCAAATTAATGAGTACATAAATGAACAATGAATGAAGACATGAATGCATACACATGTGCGTATGTTCAAGATCGTAACAGGAGAACTGAATCCACCTGGCAATTCCTTTCCTGCATGTGTAATAATAAAATAAGTTGGTTTTGTATTCTGTTTTAGCAAAGACAGCTTTCCTGGTGAAACAGTTTAGTACCTGATGAGAAGGGCTGAAATGGGCTGTGAGCTGCTGATTTTGCCCCCACTTTTCATTCAAACTTTGTCACTGGCACAGGTGCAAGCAAGTCCTGCTTGACTAGCTAAACCTGTCAAGCAAAACCCTACTTAATTACAGGCAGAGAACCCTGGCACACCATTTGCAAGTCTGTCTTTAGACGGGTTTGTCCAACAAAGTCCAAATATGTGTGTCTGCTGCTTTACTCTGGCTGATTGGTCTGCAATGGGAGGGGCTGGAGCCTGCTGGAGAATTGAAAATGTTAGAGTGAAGGCCAGCCATGGAGCTCTCTCCCTACAAATTTCCAAGACATGGGTCTGCCTCCAATGACCACGCAGGACATGAAAACCAGAGAGTGCTGTATAATAGAATGGCCAGGCATAGATGGAGATAAGGCCTGAGGGAAGGACACTCAACCTGGTCTCCCAAAGAGCATATTCCATCTTTTTTTCAATATGCCCTATTATTGAAAAGAGTTCTGGTTTGGGAGTCAGATATCCAATTGATTTGGGGCTCATTTACTTACTGTGTTATTTACAATTTTCTGGTTTTCCCATTTGTAAAATAAGAGTAAAAATACCTACTCCTCAATGTTGTAAAGGTTAAAAGTATATGTATGTGGCAGGCGTATAGTGAGAATTTGAAAATTATAGTTATTATTATTTTCTTGATTATATGCTTGTCTCATAAGTCTCACCATACAAATAGTTTGCACAAGGGTATCTTTATCTAGCTCAATCTTGGATATTCAAAGTGGATAAGCTGGGGTGCTTTAAAAAAAAGAATTATGACTGGATTGTACACCCAAAGATTCTGGAGAAATTAGTCTGAGCTGCAGCCTGGAATCCCAGATTTTTAAACCCTCCGCAAGTGATTCTAATGAGCAGCCAAAGTCACTGCTTTGGCTGAAGAACTCTCCACCCAAAAACTGACGCCGAACCAAACTTTCTCTACCCCACAAAGCACTAACATCAGAAATCCTTTCTAACAAAAAGTCAGCCTTTCTGTTTTCCAGTGAGTTTAAGGGGACATTCTCCTGGAAGAAGCTACTCATTAATTTAAGTTGCTATTAGGATTTAAAAGTCTTTCTCTGAAGCAATTTCTTAGAGGAGAAAATACAATGAAGCATCAGGAGAGAAATGCGGTACAGAGAAGGGAGGCTGGAAACAGCACCTACTTCCATTTCTCACCATCTTTTATTCTCTGGAGTTATCAGCAAACTCAGAACTCAATTTTGTACTCAACTGCCATAGCTGTGTATTCAGCCGGAATTTCTTGATATTTTTCTCTTTGCCTCTTTCTTAAATTCTCGATGGTTTTCTTTTTTTCTTCTGACAATCGGCTTTGGGTTTATCTTAGCTGTTCTTTCATTGTGGGACCATATAAATTGTTTTTGGAAGAGAATAGGAAATAATAAATGAGTAAAACATTTCACCTTTTGCTGAAACCTTGCCCTGCGTTATTTTATAAAAATATAAAAATTCGGGCCGGGTGTGGTGGCTCACACCTGTAATCCCAGCACTTTGGGAGGCCGAGGCGAGTGAATTGCCTGAAGTCAGGAGTTTGGGACCAGCCTGGCCAACATGGTGAAACCCCATTTCTACTAAAAATACAAAGATTAGCCAGGTGTGGTGGTGCACGCCTGTAGTCCCAGCTACTTCGGGAGACTGAGGCTGGAGAGAATCTTTTGAACCCAAGAGGTGGAGGTTTCAGTGAGCTGAGGTCATGCCACTGCACTCCAGCCTGGGTGACAGAGCAAGACCCTGTCTCAAAAAAAATAAATAAATAAAAATAAAATTTCTACTGATCACTAGTATTGCAGACTCTCAGATGTAGTAATAATGATGGTGGTAATAATAATAAAAAAAAGCAAGCAAAAGTAATCATTTTTGAGCACTTACTCTGTGCCAGACATAATTCTGAGGAGTCTGCATGTATTAACTCAATCCGTTGTCACAACACTGTAAGCTAGATCAGTTCCATTCTACAGATGAGGAAATAGAGGTATCAAATAACCTTCCCAATTTCCAATAGTTAGAAAGTAAACAAGTTAGCAGTATATACTTACTAGAAAAAAAAATAGGATACTCAATTAAATCTTAGTTTTATAGAAGCAATGAATAATATGTTTCAAATAATCAAATTTAATATTTAATATTTTATATTTTAAATATTTTATTTAATTTAAATATTTTAAATTTTTAAATTTAATTTAAATATTTTAAATTTTTAAATTTAATTTAAATATTTTAAATATTTTAAATTTAATTTAAATATTTTAAATATTTAATATATAATTATATTATATAAATTATATAAATATATATTATAATATATAAATTATAATACATATTATATATTACATAAATTATATTATATAAATTATATATAATATATAAATATTTATATTTAATATTTAAATATTTAAATATTAAATATTTTAAATATTTTAAATATTAAATATTTTAAATATTTTAAATATTAAATATTAAATATTTAAATATTAAATATTTTAAATATTTAAATATTAAATATTTTAAATATTTAAATATTAAATATTTTAAATATTTTAAATATTTAAATATTAAATATTTAATATTAAATATTTTAAATATTTAAATATTAAATATTTTAAATATTCAAATTTAAAAAGATAATTTTTTTAGTATAAGTGTGTCCCATGTAATTTTGGGGACATAGTTACAGAAAAAAAATTATTCATTATTTATCTGAAATTTACATTTAGCTGGGTGTCCTGTACTTTTATTTGCTAAATGTGGCAACCCTAGTTAGGAGTCAAAGCCAGCCTAATTCCAGAACATGTGCTGCTACCATTATGACCTGCTCTCTCTGCCTTTAGGAACGATGGCCAGCTCCATGGTTCTGGAAATTTGGGAACAGGAGTTGAGGCAGAAGACATGGCTGCCATGTGCCAGGGCCATGATGGCCACCAGCCTCTTTCCCTTTCTCTCCCCAAGGGGATCTCTTAGTTTACCTGCAGGCTCAGCCTTGCTACCAGTTCCTAACCTAAAGCAGTGACCTTGGCCCAGCTGTTATCAATATTGAAGAGTTCAGAATGTCTTCTTGCAGTCAATTCAGACTGCAGGATAGCTTGTAGGGCATACCTGGTGTTCAGGATCTGAGAAGTGGTCTCTCATTTTCTCTTCCATCATCAGTTCATGGTGGTCCCCGGCATCTCAACAGTTGAACTTTGGCCTTGACTGTTATGAGTGGCCACTTAGGTAAAATGATTAGTGCATCTGCCGCCTCCAAGGCTGGCATCCTGCTTTGTTTTCGTTAGACCTTCTCCCGAGGGCTGGAGCCCTGCCCCCAAATCTTAGCCCAAAAGTGTTACTATCTGTTGGTAATCTTCCCTGAGGCTGATCCACTTCTCCTTTAAATTTGGAAAACATTCACTCCAGATACCTCCCTGTTGAGTGATCCTTACTTATCGAGACACCCCCATTCTTCATCTTAAATTTCTATCATCAATTGCATCTGAAGCCTCTGGCCTTCAGTTACCAGACTTGGCCTGCAGTTACCAGACTTGGCCTGCTGGACAGAACCTCCCCTGTGTAAGCCTGCCCTTATTATTTCCCTGCCAGCTCCTAGCCTATGCCAACAGATGGTTTGAGCTCTAGGTCTTGGTGCTCCCCACTTGCCCTCTCCAGCTGCAAGCAACCAGCCAGTTGGCCCTGGCTGGATCCCGAGACAGGACAGCATGAACAGTCTCTTCCCCTGGCACCTTCCTAACACCATGCTTCATCCCTTTTTAGTAGGGTTTGAATTCACTATTCTGTGGAGTTGGACCCCTGTCTGAAAGTTTAAACTGCTTAGAGATTCATGGAGGTGGTGGCAAGAGGAATACACAAAAGCTTTGTTTATATCCAAAGAAAAAGAACTAAATGGTACCCAATAAACCCTAAAGTAAATATTAGGAAAGGGAAAACTATCCAAATTCAAGAACTACAGGAAACTTGGGTTTATTTTTTAATAACAAATCATGCCAGACAACCTAATTAGCATTTTGATGGTGTTATGACATGACTAGTTAATGTAGCAGCTGGTGGTAATATCCTGGGTCTTTCTTTTAATGAATCATTTGATAGCATCTCATGAAATTTTTACTCACTGTTATCACTCCATAGTTTGTTGCAATTTGCTCAATGCCTCTTAATAAACATACAAACAAGTCTTCTGCCCAAGGGAGCTTACAATCAACAAGAAAAGTCGAGCAGAGAAGGGGTTCCCACAGGAAGGAAAATAAAATATCTTACTACCGACACAGCCTGCTCTAAATTACCAAGTGCACTGGCCTCATCATCAGTCATCTTCGCAAACACTTATTAAATGCTAATTCGCACGTGGTGATGTGGAAGGATCTAGCTCAAGGGAGTGAAGCAGAAACAGTCCATGGTCTCTGCAGGAATTGACAATCCAGAGAGCCAGAGAAGAGACTGTGTTGCACTTTTTTTCTCCTCTGTTCCCTGGTAGCTCACTGAGTTAGTATTTCACAGGCAAAAGCAGCACTAAGTCATTGTGTCTGTGGGGCTTGCTTTTGTCCCGATGCTTGGGAATACCGGAATTGACCTTTTCAGCTTCTGAACATTTTCTCCCTAAAATAAATTAGGCTTACTTTTTGATTGTTTGTCAAATCTGAGGTCCTTCCATATGTAACTAGGCCTCCTTTTAAAGAGCTTTCATTTTGGATTCTTACTTAATTTTTAACACATGTTCAAGTGTGCTCTGCTCATCTTTCAAGAGCACATTTCAAAAGCAAGTTTATAGTAAAGTATCCCCTTTCAGATGGTGCATTAAATCTTAATGTAATTTACTTGTGCTTCTGAGTATATACGTGCATAAGCCTATGTGTGAGCCCCCCCATCCTTAATTGCATGATGTACAATATGAATATGTAAAATAATCAGGATTTATTGGGTATTCCCAGAGTTTTATGTACTGTGCTGATATACTCATCTTCTCTTAGAGGAAAGGTAAGATTTTTTATCTACATTTTGTATATGAAAAGATGAAGGCACAGAGAACGGCCACATGGTAAGTCATAAAAATGGTCTTTGAACCGATAGTCTAACTCCAGACCTATGCTCATAGCCATTACACTGATTGAAATTTTACTTTTAAATTTCCTATTTGTAAAACCTTTCCAGGTGATTCCGATGTACAGCCAGTTTGGGGGTAAATGATGTATAGAATGCTGTTCCCTCATTTAAGACAGACCATGGCGGACTTCTAGAATAGACGCGAGTTAAATCGCCTCTGTGGGACCCTGCGGCTGTGGTTGCCAGAATTCCACCGTGCACCACTGCTGCTGCACACAGGAAGGGCAGCTGCCCAAAGGCTCCTGGACTAGGTTCCACCTTCCTTGCAATCCCCCCGGGACCCTTATGCTCAGACTTATGACTTTCACCTTGAGAACACAGCCCCTTCACCTTACTGGTATCCCTCTCACTATCCAACAGCAATACATTTCCAAAGAATTCTCAAACACAACATAGTTTACTTTTCTGTGCTAGTGAAGATTTATGAGGGCACGAAGTGTATACTGGCAGGCAATTACAGCCCACTTGAAAATGCCTTTGCAGAAGGCTGAAATCTGATAAGGAAGCAGGGTGAGATTCTCAGAGGGAGCAGACCTCCTGTTCTGCTTTTTCCATGTTCAAATCACCTCAATTTGGGAATGCAATATTTTTTTAACTTGTACAGATTGACTTTTGTGCTGTTGCAATATACGATACACTTAAATATTTTTCCAGAGAGTATATAGCATTCTCTGTGCACGCTGGATTGGACAGGACAGGTCCAGTGTCCCCTAGCCAGCTGGTCCGTCTGAAAAGCCAAGCCCACAGCTCTAAGGGAAGATGTTAAGGACAAATAAGTCATCATGCTTTTCGCTATATGATACCACAATCCTTGCCACAAGACAATTAGACCAAGATCATCACCTGACCCAAGGCAGCCATTTATAGGGTGTCTGGTTGTATTAGTCCGTTCTCACAGTGCTAATAAAGATGTACCCGAGACTGGGTAATTTATAAAGGGAAGAGGTTTAATTGACTCACAGTTCTACATGGCTGGGGAGCCTCAGGAAACTTACCATCATGGCAGAAGGGGAGGTAAAGATGTCCTTCTTCACATAGTAGCAAGGAGCGTGCAGAGCAAAAGGGGGAAAAGCCCCTTATAAACCACCTGATCTCATGAGAACTCACTCACTATCAGGAGAACAGACTGGAGGAAACTGCCCCATGATTCAATTATCTCCACCTGGTCCTTCCCATGACACGTGGAGATTATGGGAACTACAATTCAAGATGAGATTTGGGTGGGACACAGCCAAACCATATCATCAGTGATCCATGAAAAGCTGCACCTGAGAATTCCACCCAACAGGGTGCCTTGTACTATGTAATTGTTAATGAACCTCACTAATCCTCTCTGTGCCAGAGAATTTGAGCCTGAGAAACAGTAGAAAACAGAAGTGTAAATGCAAATACAGCCAGGAAGTGAAAGTCAGGAGGAGAGAGCAGAGCTGAGAACATGAGTTGGTAGAAGCAAAAATAATAAAAGCTGTCGCCATAATGGTTTAGTCTCAGAAATGAAGGCCTCAGATGCTTGTTGCTGAGATAGGAACAAGAGAGCCAGAGCGACAGTATAGCCATTCACAGCCCTCCTGTCAGGCTGGCTTTGAGCAAGGAAGGGCCCTGCCAGTGGTTTAATGCTCTGTTGCTGCCACCTTGAAATTCTTCATAAGACTTAAACATGGGGCCCCGCACTGGCATTTTGCATGGGGTCCAGCAATTATGCAGCTGGCCCTGCTACTTGATATCTTTTTTAAAACATTATATAAGTTTTTATATAGAGATAGGGTCTCACTGTGTTGCCCAGGGTGTCTCGAACTCCCAGACTCAAGTGATTCTCCTGCCTTGGCCTCCCAAAGGTGGAAAGTGCTAGGATTACAGGTATGAGCCACCATGCGCGGCCACTGTTGTCTTTTAAAGCCTAGCCTTTTGGTACCTGAGATGGTTTTCTTTCTTTCCTAGTGGATTATACAAACTTTATGGACCCTGAAGCTTATATAATCACAAGAGCCCCCTTAAAGTAAAAGGTTACAAAATTATGAACATAAAAGTAGGTTTGAAGTGAATATTTACCTAAATTGAATAAATAAATCCCAACAAATACCACAAACTAGAAAATCTAGAAACATAACTGTCTGATAGACTTCTGTAATATGTGTCTCACATTTTCGCTGCATTCTCTTTGTCTGCCTTTCTGTATGGCGATGGTTTTGTAACTATTTTCTCAGTCTTCTAGCATAGTTGGTCAATTTTTTTTAAATTGACGACTAGCGAGTTTAATTTTGTTTCACAACTTGATATTGGTAATATCATGTACATTTTTAGAATTGTTGTCAAAGTTGGACAAACTCCTCGTGAGTTCAGCACATTTCAGGATTATTTGTCCAAGGACTTCTCTTAAATGCCCGTTGAAACAGAAAAGTCATTAACCAGTTCATCTCTGATATCTTACATTGCAGCACCAGGTAAGTACCCAAAGGCAGCTCCCATGGGAATATTTCTGGAATCCATTCTGACCAGCGTTAACTTAACACTATCTAAAAGTGAGGGATAACCCCATCCATATGTTCCACTTATCCTAAACCAAATATATACCCTGCCCAGTTTCTCCTGAGTTGAATCTCAAAATTGCCTGTATCTACTCCAATTCCACCTGACAAATGGGGAAGTGTAATTTAGAAGTTGGAGTAAAAGAGATGATTTTCTTGATTGTAGTTAAAATATCTTACTTTTTGCACATTTTGCAAAATCCTGTGATTACATTGCTAGAGCCGCTTCACGCAAGGGAGGGAGCCCCAAAGCTTAAGCTTCTTGAGCTTTTAAGTGCACTTAGAGGATACCTATAGTGAAATTATCTTTGTTCCTTGTAACCTGAAAAAACCCAACACACTCCCATCCAATGTTGATCTGCTGGCTTTTCAAACAATGTTCAAAAACATTACAGGCTGACTTCGTGTGGTCCCCTAACTACGAGGAGTGGTGGACAGAGTAAGCTTTAAGGAAGAGAGGGTTATTACAACCTCTTAGTCTGGACAACTCTTTCCAGCTACACTAGCAGAACCTTTTCTTGCACCAGTTTCCCTCTGCTTATTTGTTTGTTTGTTTGTTTGTTTTCCAAGCCTGTTCAAAACCAAACTACTCCCTACACAGCACCTAAAAAAATATGCCTCTATGTTGTGCAGAATCCTGGGATTTCCTGTTCTGCAGCTTTACTGTTTGAAAGCAACTTTCTCTTTCTTTATTCCCTTTTAATTATCCACACACCAATGTACTTTGTTTATCATGATATTGTTTTTACGGCTTAAGCTATCATCCTTTAACACATGTACACAATGCACCAGCAATACTCTCCACTCCAGATCATTAAATAGGGGCAATTTTCTCTGTCTCCAAAACTCCACCACACCTTTTTCATCTTAGAACTTGGTTTAGATGTGGTTTTCCTTTAATATCATAGATCTGAACTAGGAGAAGAGTAGCAAACCTGTCTCAATTTCATCCAGATCTTAGTTTGATGAACCAATATATGTGAAAGTTCTTCACACAATATGCTGTTCATAAAAGAAATTCAATAACTTCTTATACTATGTTTTTTTTTTTGCTTCTCTGATTCAAAGATGTGCAACATACATGGAAAAATTAAGCATTTAAATGTCTTCTAAAATTTTTTTCTTGAACACATATGACCCAACTTTTACCTATAAGACTGAGTGGAGTCCAAAAATACTCATTGTCTCCTTTAATTTTTTTTCTCTAAGTTATTTCAAAGTATAATTCTTAATTCTAAAATGTGCAAGGTGGCCTTAAATTAAGTTAATTGCTGGAGTCAGTTGAAATATTTCACAGTCTCTTCCAACTGTATTATGGCACACTGGTTTTAAAGCAGTTAATAGTTCTAGAAAATAATGTATTAGCAGTCAAAAATATGAATCAATGATATTACTCTAATATCATTTCAGAAGCAACCAGAATGGTGGAATTAATAACATCCTATTATTTTATTATTGTGTAAGAATTTATAGCGATGCTGACACCACACTAGGACTAATTCTCTCTTTTATTGGACTTTATTAGACAATGGATGACAGGGCCTTCTCCAGTGTCCCTGGGGAGCCCCACAGTGACCCAGGCAAGGTCACCTTCTTAACCCTCACCCAGAAGCCCATCATTCTTTTGTCTTTTCCAGTTCACACAGAGTTCATGCATAAAAATACCTGCCTAAACCAGAGGTCAACCAATCAACAAGGTGGTACTGGAACACTTAAACACTTAAAATCCAACTTGAATTTGATAAGTAATATATTATGGGCTTTCCATCATCAGCTCGCTTTGACAGGTAATCTATCTTTAGATTTATGCTTTGGAACATTGACCAAAACTGATGCTGTCTGGCTGTCCTGAGTCCAAATTTGCTGACCTACAGGCTGAAGGTATGTGGGGGGAAGACTTCGATAGATGATAAATTGAAGAAAGAATTTCATTCAATGTTTCTTTATCAGCATGAGAGTTTGGGGAAGTTTTGGGTCCACATAAGTTGAAAAGCTCATCCCAATCACCTTATATTGGGAGGTAAAATTTATGTTTTGATCTGCTATTGCTATCTGGATCTATAATACCTGCTTGTGGTCTAAGCAATTGATTTAAAAAGCTGCTCATCCCAGTTGCCTGTTCACTTAAATGATATTTACCAAGCACCTGATATACACTACTCAAGGTTCTAGATATCAAGGAGCCAACATGGAACAAGGCATTATTCTCCTGAAGATCATAATTCAGTCTTTCTTTCTGATCCACTGATAAGACCCTGCCTTAGGTAGAGATAGAATGAAGAAAGTTCTGAGGCTGTCTTTCCCTTGGCCCCTTGGTTCTAACTTTAGAGAGAGCCTTTTTTGTTTGGTTTGGTTTAAGTTTAAAAGCCATTCATATTCAAGGCTTCTCTCCATTTTCAAGAATATAGCAATGGCCACAAAAAATCATTGTAATACTTTATATATTTAATAAAGTTTTATTCAATGAAGAGAATAAAATTGCGTATCATTTGGCTATAATAAAATTTCAGATCCAAGAGAAGAGATGCAGAAATTACTACATTCAGCTCTACCAATGTATATTCTTTCCTTCCACTTTGTATTGTATTCTAAGTTGATGGCTCTTGGGAAAATATTCTTGTGTATTTCCAAGAGACAAGACAAGTGAACATAAAATAATAACATACTGAAGCTAGGAGAGACCTTGTGAATCACCAAAACTCTGGATTTACATGGGAGAAAATGGCCTTTTCTTCCATTATTTTCATTTCCAGGACACTGAAGTTTTTCAATGGCAGAAGCCATATGTCTTTGTTCATCTCGTTTCTCAGCCTGCAGGAGGAATCCTATGGTGCTAGTGAAACTGATGTGACCTTCTCAAATGTATACAGTGAGTTATCAGCAGATCCAGGACTAAGACATGCTTCTAATCCACGGTCTTGGGTTCTTTCTACAATACCACATGAAGGAGTGTGTGGGAGGAGAAAGACTCATAAATTGGAAAAGAAAGGCTTTGAACAGTTTTCTTTAAGCCAAATTAATGAAAATTAATGAGCACTTTTGCCCCAAAACCTATGCCACCACACGACTGGTCTTCAGCTGCTTAACATCAGCAGCTTTGGATTTAATGGAACAAGGGGAAAGTAAATCAACATATTGAGCACCTGCTATATGCCAGGAAGTTATCACATACTATCTCATCTAAAGCCACATATTTTGTAGAATTATACCTTCTGATTTGTTTTCCTTTCATGTTTCCTTGTGAAACTCTTTTTAAGTAGTAATAAAGGTGAAAAAATTAGACCAAGAGGGTTTGAAAGATCCAAGGTCTCCTGGTAGCTCACAGAAGTGATAACAGCCTAGTAACCTGCCAGATGATTAGGTGAAAGATGGTGGAGCTAGAACAGGTGGAGATGGGAAACCTGCCTACATGCACGGGCCCCCAGGTAATCCATGAGACACAGCCCCTCAAGCCTCACCTGGCTTACAGGATTTAAGCAAATAACAGGAAGTCTGGAAGTAATAGTTAATAGTGTTAGTTCAGTGTTAGATCAGTCTGCATCTTTGTGATTCTCTTGGCTTTTCCTTCCTGTTTATCACTTTATGATTTCAAGATGGCTGCCTAAGAGCCCAGTGTCTCAACTTTTTGTGACAGTAAGAAAGTAGGAAGGGGAAATGACAGCCACTTGTATCAGCCTTTTATCAGGATACGAAAATTCTATAATAGATTTCTCCTATATCTCATTGGTCAGAACAATGTCACATGGTCGCTTTTGTCTACATGGGAAGCAGAAAAGATGAATACTCTATAGCGAAAGATGAAGAGTGAGAAGGACATTGGGAACAGCTACTGGGGAAGCAGTGTCTGCATAGGCTTCTAGAAGTTAATTGAGGCTGGTGACCTTTAAAAAGACTGTAAGTTTCTGAAGGGAAACATTTGTAATTTCCTGTTGACTGTGCTCTCAGAACTAAGTGGGAGTCAAATAAATGAATTCTCAGTCATTGAATGAATGAATAGAACCAGGAACTGGGGAAAGTGCCACACAGATGCTTGAGAGAAACTGGGCTTCCAATAGGAGGAAAATGGAGTTGTGGACTGACAATGCCAATGGGAGGCGCTCAGAGTTGATAGCAGAGTGGGAAGCTCCTTCCTCAAATTCCATTGTGACACCATTTTTCTAGGTTACCAATTTTCTGTGCCATCAGAAACTGTCCCTGGCTTATATCAAAAGCAACAAAAAAACAACAAATATTAGCATCTGAAAACACATGTTCTGTTCTTGGATCCCTTTCTCAGTGAAATTTGAATTGCTCTTATTAGGTGAGCTGTAGAACCAGTTAGCAGTTTCTCAAAAGCCTGAAGACACTTTTTGCTCGTCACTGTTCCTTCTCTTCTCCCTCCCCAGCCCACACACCAAGTGATTATAAGTGTACACTTAAAATAAATTCTTGATTCTTTTTTTCTTATATAGAAATGTGCTTAATTGGGCCTTTGTCATTCAGGGAGACTGAACAGATGGAGGAAGAAAAATTATTAACTAAGATTTCCCACCTCATTGATTGAGCCATCACAAAGGAGATTTAAAAACTTGAGATTTCTTATCATGCTTTAGAATATGATCGTGTAAGCCACCAAGCAGTTTTAGGAATTCTTTAAACAAAGCTATTTAATTATCTTTGTAATCAGCATGACCCGCATCTGTAGCTTAGGGAACAAAGAGAATATATCTTTTGCTTTTTTCCTCAAAATTTATTTGTTCACCCCACCCTCTCCCACTGCACCAGTCTAGTATCTCTCTATGAGCCTCCATTCACTATTTGAATAACCAAGAATCAGATAGTTACTTATTTAGTCCAAAGGGTTCAGTCTTCTCTCTAAATGCTTCCTGGACAGAAGGCTGGGTTGTCCCAAAAGTCTACAAGTGAGTGACTCTCAGTGTTTTCTTTTTAAATCAACTCATACTAAGAAATCATTTTGTGCACCTTGATATTTTCTATTATATACTATTTCATTCCAAAAAAATATGTGATTATAACCTACTAAAATGATTTCACTATACTACTCATTGCACTTGGGGAAAGGGGTTGCGATTTTCAGCTGTTGCTGTCATTCGGTGTTGCTGTTGACAGCTAGCCCAATACCTCCCTGTCAACTGCTGCAATGACACCATCTGTCACTTTCCAGAATATGCACTGACCATAGTTCTGCTCCACCCTTTGGACTCTCACAGTGAGAGTTCTTTGAGTACATGGTCTCAGAAACATGAATACCATGTTGTGGTAGTAATGGGAGATGGGAGTAAGCATGGTGGGCACCCACATTGCATGACCCAGCCTTCATCATGCGCTGGGGAAAATGTCAACAGTCCCCTCACACACTCTAGACTTTGGTGTTAGGTCTAAACTCACATTCCAGGCTCATCCTTCTTTCATGATCAGTTTCCCCTCTGGGGTAACCATAGGAGCCCTTTTATGATGGCTGTAAAGTAGAATAATATTGAACCTCCTAGGAATTCCAATATTCCCAGTGTTTACATAGCAAAAAGGAGGTTGTTCAAGATCCTAAAATAAGAATCTGCTATATTTATGGTCTCTACCTAGACAGAAAAGGAGGCAGTCACGTTTTATATTGCAACTTCACTTGTTTGGGATAATAAGAACATTGATATTTCACCAAACCAGCCCCTGTTACACTTTACTACGGAGAACTAAGAGAAGAAGGACCAAGATTCACATCTGGCTTTATTGAACAAGCTGGGTCACCCTGGTCCAGTTGCTTCATCTTTCCACATGGCTGTTTCTCCACATCTCAGACAGAGGTCATAATATCTTCACGGCCCAACTTCTACAATTATTATGAGACTGTTGAGATATCAGAGGTAGTGCTAGAAAAAATTTTAAAAATTATCCTGATACAAATAAATGACCATGAATGCAACCTTAATGCTGTCTAAGTAAATTTTTCCACTGAAAAATTGAAATGGCATGAAAGAGGTCATGTTTCTAAGAACATACTTTGCTTAAAGTCAAAAATCACCTTCCTAGCCACGAGAACTCTAAGGATTTCATTATTATAATATTTCTCCTGGAATCAAAATTGCCTTCTCTACTCACCCTTGAAGCCACTTCAATAAATGCTCTTCCTAGTGGGCACTCAGAGGAAGTCATTTGTTTGATGTATATATTTAATTTTGTGTACATTTTTGCGCCTCATCTGCAAATCCCACTTCCAATATTTATCTCAAGATCCTCTACGGGACTCCTGATGTATACTCTTTCTTTCCAAGAAAAAAGAACTAATGGACTCAAAGGGAGTTTTGTAAAAACAGGGATAAATAGTAAATAAAAATCAAGGTCAAGGTAAGGGGTTTGTGTCATCTTGCGGCAATTAAACCTGAATTGTACGGCCAAGGCAAAATAGTGTACTGATTTTCTTTCCTCATTGATGACTTCATTGCTGGATTGGATATATAACATCTTAGCTTTGAAAGAACGAATGTTTTAGAACACATTTTCTCTAAATCATTTTTCAAGACTTCCTGTTACTTCATCTAAAGCTGCTTTCCATTAATAATTCCTCAGTACAAAGCATCTAGACACACAGACACCATAATTAGGGGGATTTCAATTACCTATGTGAGGAGGCAGGTAATTGACAATCTAATTAGTCTCATTTCAATTACCATTTTTCTCTTCATTAGAGCAGTTAGTTGGAGAGTAGAGAAGGTTTGTAAAATATTCTAAGACCATGCATTTTCAAGCTAGATTTACAAAAGATTAAGGCTGGACTTTTCCAAGACCAAGGGAGCGTACAAGATAGGAAAACGGGGCCAAGACAGCTGCTGTGTGCAAGAGCCAGACAAGCATATTAGAAGCTCATCAGGTAAAAATGTGACTCCAAATCCTGGGGTAGAAGCTGGCAGATTCTTCAGCTAGGACTAATTCATTGTCCAAAGGAGAAGTTATTTGAAACATGCATTATTTAGTGAATTAATAATCACTGTCATTTATTGAGTGTTTGCTATGTATCAAACACCATGTAAGCATCTGATGTGTAGTATTCTCTCGTTTTATAGTCACCATCAACTCTCTGTGGTTATAATTATCATCTCTACTTTACAAATAAAGAAAAGGAATGAGACAGGGAGATTGTACAATCTCTCTACCCAGATATTTTGACCCTGAATCCCATGCTCTCAAACTCTGTGTTTATTTCCTGATTCGTGAAGGAAAACATGGCTTTGGATTTTAGCAGACCTAGGGGCAAATCCCAACTCCTCCACCTACCAATCAACTGTTCCAGTCTGGGCAAGTATTTGAGTTCTCTAAACCTCAATTTCTTCATCTATATAATAATAATTGTACTTTTGTCTTCTTGTGAGAATTAAGGAAGTTAATGTTTACAAAGTACTAATCAGGGTTCCTGGAACAACAACAAAAAAATTAACCTCCACCAAAATATTATGTTCCCCCTCACCTTCCTGAATAAAACAACAGCTGCCTTTTTCTTGCTACTGAAAATATGCAGTATACCTATTGCATAGATATGTATGTACATGTATATAAATGTGTATGCATATAGAAAATTAAAAGTGCCTAAAGGACAAAATCAAAACATCAAGGCCAGTGGTAATATAGATTAACCCAGAGTAACTCAAGCCTGTACTATCTCCTCTCTGAGCCCTACAGCCCTGTTGGGTACAGTTTGCATCCAATCATCCAGTGCCCTAAGCACCCCTCTTCCATCTGGCTTGATGGTCAGTTTCATATGTGTTTTTCAGCTTGCTTTCCCCTTCCTATTATGACTTTCTTGAATCTTCCAAGACAACTTAAAACATAAAGAAAAGTTGACACTGAAAAAGGTAATAGATTTTTACTCAATATGTGTGACTGTCAGGAACATATTAGTTTATTTCGAGGAAATTTTAATGGCTTAATCCAAAAGTAATCAGGGCCCCTGCACATAGATTATAAGAAGATAGTCCTAAAAACAGGGAAATCAGATCATCAAGCTTCTGGGCCAGTGCTGAACAACAGGAATATAACAGAAGCCACAAACGCAAGCCATGTATATAAATTCAAAATTTCTAGAAGTCACATTTAAAGAAATAGTGAGAATAAAAAGATAAACTCATTTTTAAATGTATTTTATTTTATTTAACATGCAATAGCCCCAAATCATCATTTCAATGGTAATGAATATAAACATTATTATTGAGATACTGTGTTTTACATTTTGGGAGGGAGACCAAGTCTTTGAAATTAGTCATTTTACACGTCAGCATGACCCAACTTGGGGTAGCCCATGTCAAATGCTCCACAGCCAGCCAAAGCTGGTGGCTACACATTTGATTTTGCAGGTCTAGACTTCTCATGAATCATATTCGTTCCCCAGTCAGTCAGAGCCAGTGGGAGATTCCTTATCGCCCAACAATAGGGTGAGCCTATCCTCTGCCACAAAGGATAGAATTTCAGCTGCAGTGCAGGTGAGCTAGGCTTCAAAACAACGATGAGCATCTGCACCAACTCTGTTGCCTTTACAATGCTTTCGCATGCTTTATTTCATGTGATCCTCACAGCAAATCCACATTTTATCATTCCCCTTATATAATGTAAGTTTCCACTGATTACTGATGGGTTTAAATACTATATTCTAGTGATATGATTTTGGGTAGGTCACTTAACCTCTCTGAGGTTCCCTTTTCATGCCTGTATAATAAAAAATAACTATTCATGGTATGGATGGTGATTGTAAAGATTAGAGGGAATGTATATGAAGTGCCATGGGATAAGTGCTCCAAAAGGGTAGTAAATATTCAAACTGTGCAGACTCCAAGTCACATATTCACTGCCCCACATCATGCTGTCTGCATGAACAGGTAGATCTGAAAGATTTTACAAAAAAGAGAGCAGCTCAGCATCTGGCAGAGCAATTTCTCATCTAGATGATGCTGACTTTGTTGCTATAGCCAATATTTTCTCAAAGTCCTTAGTTCTCAACCTCTCTACACAGACCCTGACCTATCTTTGTAGATTCTCCAGTGTGGATAAGTTGGGATGTGACATACAGGTCTTTTGGGGGACTCACTTTGATATGAACATGATGGGCACAGCTGGCTCAGCTTTGTGAGTGTTCAGCTCTCTTCCTTTGCCGGAATCACTGGATATCCAGACTTTGACCAAAAGTCTAGAGTCCTGAACTCCTTGATGCTGCATTTGCCCAAAAATCAGAACTCAGTGTCTCTGGAATGAATCAGAACTCAAATGCCTCTAGAAATCAGAATTATTTGGGGCGTTGGTCATCTCAGAACCACGGTAACACTGAATGGGTGGCAAAACTGTTTGTGGGCTTAAAATACTGGCACTGTTTATATGGCCTTATGCAGGCACCTGCTTATTTTAACTACATGCAAGTCTTGTTCTGATCGTAATAAAAACTCTGGCCGCAGTCTTGAGTCCCTTGGATTTCACCAGAAATAGATATTTTAACCTGGGCATTTATTTGGCACACATAGTTCACACACTTTCATTTCTGAATTTTTGACAGTCTTATTGCTCCCACGTGCAGAAAAAGACGCTAAAGTAGTTTTGAACTGTTTTATTTGTAATTCTAAAATGTTATGGCATTTATAATAATGGACTCATCATGGGTGGCAGTGGAATCTGAGTCCAGGGGTAGCTGGGATATGAATAGATTTTCAATACTTGGGGAGCTAGTAGACGAGGATGGAACACAGATAAAGTCAAGGTTCAAAGTGGGCAAGACTGGGTTTAAGGAACCCACAGAACATGCAGGAAATCAGAAATTCAGGTACTCAAGATGAAGATTAAATAATATTGGCTCTTCTGCTTCTCAGATGAATTCTAGTCACTTTGGCTCTTTCTGATGCTACTGTTGCTTTTGAGATGCTCTGATTTTTTCTCAATAAACTTTACTGTAAGGAGCATAACCATTCTTTATCGGTTATTCTTGGAATGACAGTATATATTAGAAGTTGTTTGCTGAAACTAGCACCCCTGAGGAACCATTATTTCCATTAGTATTTCTTTGGCCATGTTGATTCTGGAGAATAATCTTAGGGTATCTTAGGGTTCAGATAACTAAAGATCTCTGGCCACCTTTTTGACCATAAGAGAAGGATGCAGCTACCTGCTGTCTCCATGCAGAGGCTTGAAGTTGGCTAATATCAAGCTGTGACCTTGACTACGGACGACTTCCTAAGCTTTCAAAGGATCAGCATGGGTCTTCAACTACTGACCATGACTTAAGCTAAGACCATCTACTGCTGAACTAGTGCAGTTCCTCTCTCAAGTACAGTCCTGGAACTCTTACCTAGTGAGCATGAGATTTCCAGTGTGCTTTTTAGAATATGCTGTATATTATTTTAAAAATGTGATCGAGCTGGAGACTTTCTTCCCTTTTAGAAACACTTCAAAAGGTGAGGAACAAAAAGAACAAATCCATTCCCACCAACAAAAAGACAATGTTCAGTTAACCTTGTTCCTTCAAATGCCCACGGCTTCTTTGGTTCACCAACTGTCATAAATTTGCTCCCTCCTAGCACAAAAGCTTTCTTTGAGGTTGAGAGGTTGAGTTTTATCTGCCTCTGGGGATACGGGGTTGCTCTCCTCTGCATCCGAGGGCCCTGGAGTACTGTTGCTGGCCTCTTTTTAGATGGGCTTGATATTCTAATGAATGAGTTGTGAAATGAGTTCCGAGGCTCCCCAGGAGACAGATGAGGCTGCCTTGTCTTCTCCAACGTCAACTGCATCTGTCTATTGCAAATCAAAGCAAAACCAACACCTAAGCAAATCAATCCATCCCTAGAACTTCTGTAAAACATTAACTCCCAAAGCAAGGGAAAGAACAGTAAGGCAAGGTGACTCACACTTCTCTGTTTCCCTTTAGGTAAAGAAAAACAGTTCCCTGTTTGCATCCTGTGAAAATTATTTTCAGGTGGCAAATTCTTTCTATTATTTGTTATAACTAGGCTATTGGCTAAGACCAACTTTGGGTTAAGGATTCAGCATTTCAAAGGCACACTGGGAATGAACTGTGGTAACAAATAATCAAGTTAAATTATACAGTTTCCTAGGTAGAATTTTGTACCATCGGGTGTCTTACTGCCAGGAGATTCATGTTCTCCAATATTTTTTTCTAAATTCAATTACGAGAAATATATAAGACTATACAATCTGCAGTCGGAAAAAAAAAGTCGTATTGGGAATGTAAACAGAAGCAAAGCTATGCTGCTTCTAGAAGTTCTATTTTAAAATTTCTGTTATTAAAAGTTATAGAAACAGAAAAATATATATATAGGGAAACCATTAAGAATGGGCAAGGACTATTCACTTGCTATTCCCAGTAGGGGTTGGAAGATATTTGAAAATTGAAATATTGACATGCCTTGATTTGGGCTATACTCTCCTATTAATGTGATTAATAAACTAGATCCATTGAGCTCAACACTTAAACTGTGTTTAACATTTCCCAATCAAATACATTTAAGGCACAGTCATAGCTGCCAACCATGAAATAGGTTAGATTGTTCTGTTTTGAGAGCTAAAACAATAGGAACTAAACATATGTGATCAACAGAGTTATTTTGGCCATTTTATCAACCACGTGACTCCTCAACTGTTTCACAATTGCTAATTATCACAACTGAAAGAAGACCAAAATCCCCACAGAACTGTTGCTTCCCAACTCTCATGCAGGGAAAGTTCAATTTTCCTGTACCTGCTTCTGTAAAGCATAAGGCATACATCATTTCCCCTTTCTGGGAGTATAGTGAGAGTGCCTTTTCATTACATATCCTAACAAAACTTTTCAGGGTTTGCCAGGGCTTTGTCTAGTCTCCCCTTCATTACATAGAAACATTTATTTCAGTAGGACAAAGATGATTAAGTCTTTTCTGCTTTTCTTTATGTTTGAGTAATAAGCATCTGTGTTATTTTTCTCATTTTTATGTTTTGAGTCTCTTGCTTCAAGGTCCCTTTGTAAACTTGGGGTTTGGCCAGCTCTTCTGCTAGATTACAGGTGTCAGGGGAACCGGAATCATTTCTCCTTGTCTCTTCTTGCACAGAGACCCTGACAGCTGGAACCTGGAGGGCAGTCTCATTTTTATTGGATGATTGGATAGATTTTCAGTCTGGACTGATATTTACCAGAGTATTTAACTAATTTCAATGAATAACTTTCCCAAACGAAATGACACCAGAAACTTCTCCTATCCAATTGGAATAGAGAGAAAGACATCAAGGCGTTACAAACCACCATAGTTTAGTATACGCATACAGATGAAAATGACTCAAGCACTCTTCTCAGAGCAGTGATTGGCTCTATAAACTAGGCTCTACTGGGGGAGGCCTTTTAAATCAGGGATAAGAATTATTCTTAGAAGACTATGTCATTTTAAACAATGTAAAAATATTCAGGTAACTACAGTGGTAACAAATCTCCATGATTATATTATACACAATCAATTCTATAAACTTCAAAGACATCAATGAAAATAATATCAAGTAAAGCCCCATAAATATATAGCTATTTGTGTTGATGAGAAATTCACCAGTTCCATTTTCTTATAAACTTTCATCTACAGTTCTGCCCAGTGGTATCTGCCTTGATACAAGTAGTTATAAACATTTGGGGATCTTGCATTCATAATTAATATGTTTGCCTATCAAGCTAGAACCCTAGCATATTAGGAGTTCTGATAATTCCTGCAGTTAAAGAAACTGTTTTCCTTGATATCACTCAATCTCTAAATGTATACACTTAGAAACCCTTTGTGTATTGTTTTTAGTTGCACTTTGTTTTTTTTAAAAAAAAGCAGTTGTGAAGCACCATTCTTGAAACATGTTATCAGATGCCTACTCTACACCAAGCACTGAGCTCTGTGCTGGCCTGTGAGACTGCACGAAATGGACAAGGCTTCTACACTCATGGGTTATACATTCCAGCAGGAAGAGACAGGCAATAACACTACAAGCAAGTCATTTTAAGGTGGTACTAAGTGCTGTGACTACCCACAAAGTGAAGTGAGAAGGAGTGAAGCCACAGTAAGCAGTGGGGACAAATGTGAATCTTAGGAAAGACCTTTCTGAGGAAGTCACCTGCCATCAAACAGACTTCAGAATAGGCTACCTTATATCACCTACCTAAAACAGACAAACAAAAATGTTCCAGACACATTTTCAAAAACAAAGTAGAATTCTGGCTGCAAAGCCCTGTGATTCCATAAAGGATAGAGAATTGTTCTATATGAAGGAAATCCAGTTGGCAGAACTCAAGGCAAGCCAGCAGCCCAATAATGTAAGGAAACCTGTGTTCTAAGTTTGTAGAAAGTATTCAAAGTTGAGTTTCCTGAAATCTGAATGTCCTGTTACCTGAAGGCTTTATGTGAAGTGGCCTTTCTTCTTACATCTACCCAAATGCTTTCAAGTTTGGAGGAATTCTAATTCCTTCATGATTTTGTTTTGTTTTGTTTTTGAGATGGAGTCTTGCTCTGTCACCGAGACTGGAGTGCCGTGGCACGATCTTGGCTCACTGCAGCCTCCACCTCCTGGGTTCAAGCAATTCTCCTGCCTCAGCTTCCCAAGTAGCTGGGACTACAGGCGCCCGCCACCACGCCTGGCTAATTTTTTGTATTTTTAGTAGAGACAGGGTTTCATCATGTTAGCCAGGATGGTCTCGATCTCCTGACCCCGTGATCTGCCTGCCTCAGCCTCTCAAAGTGCTGGGATTACAAGCATGAGCCACTGCACCCAGCCTCCTTCATGATTTTTAAATTTTCCATAGCACTTTTGGTCTATGTTGAGTCATTTAAGGCTCAGATAGTGTTGCATTGCATCTATTCTGTGTGTTAACCCTGCTTTTATAACTAGTTTATAAGCCCGCCTACAGATGTCCCTACTATATCTCCTAGCAGGATCAGCAAAATTTTCCATAAAGGATCAAATTGTAAATATTTAGGTTTTGTGGACTACATATGGTTTTTGCTACTCTTCTTCTTTTTTTTTTTTTTTTAATTTAAATGCTTTAAAGATTTAAAAAGTATTCTTCATTTCCAGACCACACAAAAACAGTCTTTGGACAGGGTTTGGCCCATGGGCCATAGTTTGCTAACCACTGTGTAGAGAATAAATCATGTAGTAAATGTGTAACATGTATGTGTTTATTGAGAGCATGTACATTTTCTAGAGTAATCTCCGTGTCAGTTTTCTAAGAATTGAGGCTTACGGCCAGGCATGGTGGCTCACGCCTGTAATCCCAACACTTTGAGAGGCCAAGGTGGGCGGATCACGAGGTCAGGAGATTGAGACCATCCTGGCTAACACGGTGAAACCCCATCTCTACTAAAAATACAAAAAAATTAGCCTGGCGTGGTGGCACGTACCTGTGGTCCCAGCTACTTGGGACGCTGAGGCAGGAGAATGACATGAACCCAGGAGGAGGAGCTTGCATTGAGCCGAGATTGCGCCACTGCACTCCAGCCTGGGGGACAGAGCGAGACTCCGTCTCAAAACAAAAAAAAGAAAGAAAAAAAGAATTGAGGCTTACTTAGGCAAAGATTCAGGAATCACACACTCAAAGTCACTGCCATATACACATACACATATTTACACACTCACACACCTGCCACCGAGGAATCAATCTTACGAAACAGCACAGTAGTACTCAGCCATGGATCATTCGGGCACAGTGGCTCATGCCTGTAGTCCCAACACTTTGGGAGGCAGAGGCGGGAGGATCACTTGAGCCCAGAAGTTCAAGATCAGCTTGAGCAACATAATGAGACCCTGTCTCAGGAGGCTGAGGTGGAAGGATCACTTGAGCCCAGGAGGTTGAGGCTGCAATGAGCTGTGGTGGTGCTACTATACTCTAGCCTGGGAAAGAGAGCAAGACCCTGTCTCAAAAAAATAAAAAATAAAAAATACCCACGCTCAGGCCTCACTACAGACTAATTGAATCAGAATATCTGGATGGGAGCCCAGATTTTTTAAAGTATTTTTTAAAGCCTTCCAGGTGATTCTATTTTGCAGCTTAGTTAAGAATCAATGTTTTAATAGCAAAGACTTGGAATCAACCCAAATGTCCATCAATGATAGGCTGGATAAAGAAAATGTGGCACATATACACCATGGAATACCATGCAGCCATAAAAAAGAATGAGTTCATGTCCTTTGCAGGACATGGATGAAGCTGGAAGCCATCATTCTCAGCAAACTAACACAGGAACAGAAAACCAAACACCACATGTTCTCATTCATAAGTGGGAGTTGATCAATGAGTACACATGGACACAGGGAGGGGAACATCACACATCAGGGCCTGTCGGGAGATGGGGGGCAAAGGGAAGGAGAGCGTTAGGACAAATAACTAATGCATTCAGGGCTTAAAACTAGATGGTGGGTTGATGGGTGCAGGAAACTACCATGGCACATGTATGCCTATGTAACAAACCTGCGCATTCTGCACATGTATCCCAGAAATTTAAGTATAATAAATAAATAAATAAAAATAAAAATAAAAAACTCAAATTGGTGGCATGCCCCTAGAGTTTCTGATTTAGTGGCTCTGGGATGGGAGGCCTAGAGTTTCTTTTTCTAACAATTTCCCAGATGATGCTTATGCTGTTTGTCTGGAGGCTGCACTCTGAAAATCATTGTCATAGACAGTGGAAAGTTGATCCAGGTGAGAGCTTTCCTCTCATTGGGTTTTTTTGGGTTGATTTGGTTGGTTGGTCTGTTAGTTGGTATTTTGTTTAGTTTTTTTTCCCTTAATTTTGAAGTTTTTAGTGTTATAGCAAAAGAAAGAAAGTAACTTGAAGGCAGAGACCATGTGAAGTCATGGAGTGTATTCTTAACAATTATTTGTTTAATTTAGAACATGGCAATGTCTACTAGGAACAGGGGAGAAAAATGGTTTTACTCTTTTAGTGGAGAAAGAAAAAATCCTGAATAAATAGCAGGGCATTTCAAAGACTACCTTAAATACATATTCCAATAATACAGAGAATGCCTGTGATGAGGAAAACCTACTAATATGGTTTCACTCTGTGTCCCCACCCAAATCTCATCTTGAATTGTAAGTCTCATGTGTTAAGGGAGGGACCTGGTGGGAGGTGATTGGATCATGGGGGCAGTTTCCCCCATCCTGTTCCTGTGATAGTGAGTGAGTTCTCATGAGATCTGATCGTTTAAAAGTGGCACATCCTCCCCCTTCACACTGTCTCTCTCCTGCTGCCATGTAAGATGTGTCTTGCTTCCCCTTCTGCCTTCTGCCATAGTTGTAAGTTTCCTGAGGCCTCACTAGCCATTCAGAAATGTGAATCAATTAAACCTCTTTTCTTTATAAATTACCCAGTCTCAGGTATTCTTTATAGCAGTTTGAAAATGGACTAATACACCTACCAAAGCCAACAATAACAGTCAAAAGAGCAAGCTGATAAAATACTCTGGGCCAAATATTTTGGGGAGCTCATCCAAAAGAGAAAATACATCAACCTTCAAGAAGTCAGTGCCATGAAAACTGGCAACACTGCATTCTCTGTTGAAAGGTTTATGCATGAGACTTTATTTAATAAGTACAGAATCCCAGATATTATACATGGTTTCAGATGCCCCACTCATCAACCAGTGTAAGAGAGAACCCAATAAATCCTTGCTACTCAAAGTGTGGCCCCTGGACTAGCAGCATTGCTATCACCTGAGAGCTGATTAGAAACAGGGCTTTGTTAGGACTTTCATGAGCCACAAACACTTCTGTCTTCATGGGCCCCTTCTTTCAGAAAGAAAATTAAGAATTATATCTTATAATTAGGCTAATATAAAAATATACATTAATATTATATATTATAAATTTTTCTTCAGCCTAAAAGTTTAGGATTTTTTCTTTTGATTTTAAAAGATGTTTTTAACATTGCCTTGGGCTGCCAAAAGAACCAAGGGCTCTAGGCATTGTGCATTCCATCTCCTGCGCCTAATGGACAAGTCAGCCCTGGTTAGAAATACAGAAATACAGAATCTTAGGTTCCTCCCCAAAGTTACTGAATCAGAATCTACATTTTAACAAAATCCCCAGCGGACTCAAATACACATTCAAGTTCGAGAAGCACTGTGGGTAACGTTCACTTTAGCTTCACAAACAAAGGAGTAATTCTCACTTTTCCATACTTTCTGAACCCTGAATATACGCCACCATACTCTGTGCTGCAAAATCAACTGTCTACCTCCAGAATCTCCATTGGCCTTGGGGCTGCACTAAAATTACAGAGCTCTACAGCAGGGTAGACACAGAGGATATGAGGGGAATTATAACAAGGTTCTTATCCTTTAAAATCACTGAGCAGCCACAGAGATACTAGATTCTAGCAGTCACTCAATATATTTGACTGTTTAGAATAGATCACAGAAACCAGTGGAATCCTGATGTTATTTTCTGATAATACTGGTGATGATGGACATTACTGCATGATAATATTGGAAATTAGAAAAGACTTAAGGCACCCATTATTCCCTGACTATAGATTAGACTAGAGTTATATAATAGATTAAGAATTTTTACTCTATTTTTCCAATAACATTAATGAACATAATGAAAAAACTGTACAGTACACTTAACTTTCAAGTATAGCTTCACATCTATGAGAAAAAATAGCAACTCAATAGTATGAAATTTATCACTAGTCTTTGGGGAAGCTATTCTAAAGCTTCTATCTCCATGATTCTTAAACTGTTAAAAGAAATTACTTTAAAGTCCTAAATGTTAACAAATAAAAAAACAAAAGTTAACTCAAATTACTTCAAAATTCTAAATATTAACAAATAAAAAAACAAAAGTTATCTCAAAACAGATCATAGACCCAAATGTAAAACACAAAACTATAAAACTTCTAGAAAATAACATAGGAGAATGTCTGGGTGACCCTTGATTTCTTGATGACTTTTTATATACAACATCAAAAGCATGTGTCATGAAAGAAAAAATGATAAGTTGGACTTCACTGAGATTTAAATCTTCTGTTCTGAGAAAGACACTGTTAAGGGAGTGAAAAGACAAGCCGCAGATTGGAACAAAATGTTTGAAAAACATGTATCTGATAAAGAACTGGTATCAGAACTATACAAGAACTCTTAAAGCTCAACAATAAAAAACCAAACAATCCAATTTAAAAATGGTCAACCTAACTGAATAGACACCTCACTAAGGAAGATATACTGGTGACAAATAAGCACATAAAAAGATCCTCATCATCATATGTCATTAAGAATTGCACATCAGAACAGTGAGATACCACCATATACCTATTAGAATAACTAAATTCCATAATACTGACAACAAATGCTGACTAGGATATGAGGCAACCTGGAATCTCATCGTTGTTGGTGAAAATGCAAAATGTTACAGCCACCTTGGAAGATAATTGGCAGTTCCTTAAAAAGCTAAGTATAGCCTTACCAGAACAATCCAGCAATAGCACTCTTAGATATTTACTCAAATGAATTAAAAATGTATGTCCCCACATGGAAGTATTTATAGCAGTGTTATTCATAATCGTCAAAACTCAGAAGCAACAAAGATGTCCTTCAATAGGCAAATGGATAAAACAGTGGTAGATTTATGCAATGGATTGTTATTTATCGATTAAAGAGAAATGAGCTATCAAGCCATGTAAAGATATGGAGGAAACTTAAATGCATATTGCTAAATGAAAGAAGTCAACCTGAAAGGGCTACTGATTCTAACTGAATGACATTCCGGAAAAGGGAAAACATTGAGTACATATGGACACAAAGACAGGAACAACAGACACTGGGGCCTAATTGAGAGTGGAGGGTTGGAGGAAGGTAAGGACCAAACTACCAAACTACCTATTGAGTACTATGCTGATTACCTGGGTGGCGAAACAATCTGTACACCAGACCCCCATAATAGGCAATTTACCTATATAACAAATCTGCCCATGTACCTCTAAACCTAACAGTTAAAAAGTTAATTAATTAAAAATAAATAAATAAACCCACGAAGACAGTGAAAAGACCAATGGTTGCTGGTGGATTGAGGGAAAAAAAGGAAAGATAAAAAGGTGTTTTCCTCAATTTTTAGGGAATTTTTAGAGCAGTGACGTGATTCTATATAATACTGTAATGGTGGATGCATCATCTGTCATAACAAATGGCATTACACATTTGTCAAAATCTATAGAACTATGCAACATAAAATGTAAACCCTAATATAAACTATGGACTTATGAATAATGTATCAACATTGGTTCATCAGTTGTAACGAAGTACCATTGCAATGCAAGATGTTAAAAGTAGATGAAACTGTGCAGGGTGAAAAAGGGTATGTAGGCACTTGCTGTCCTTTCTGCTCAATTTTCCATAAATCTAAAATAGCTCTAAAAGATAAAGTACATTAATTTAAAAAGATAAAGCTTCCCAGCATGCTGGGGAAGTGGATGGCTCAGAATCTTCCCCACTAATTCCTCCCAGAAGTTATCACCCCATGCAGGCTGCTGAACTCATCAAACTTACTATAGTAAAACAAAAGTAGCCTCAACTGGGTCTCAGACTTCATTCTTGACAATCTCTGAACCTGGACCATGTACACAACTATTTTGTAAGAAAACCCTAATGAAAGCAGCAAGAATAATAATAGCTACGACCTACTGGGAAATACGTCAGCCATTTTGCATTCTTTTATTTTATCTTTATAACAACATGGGACATGGGTTGTAATATAATTGCCTTATAGGAAAAAAATAAAAAGAGAAACAATGTGATTTCCTCAACATAACTGTATTAGTCCATTTTCATGTTGCTGATAAATACATATCTGAGATTGGGTAATTTATATAGAAAAAGAGATTTAATGGACTCACAGTTCCACCTGGGCTAGGGAGGACTCACAATCATGGCAGAAGGTGAAAGGCACATCTTACATGGCGGCAGACAAGAGAGAAAATGAGAACCAAGCAAAAGGGGTTTCCCCTTATAAAACTATCAGATCTCGTGAGACTTATTCACTACCATGAGAACAGTATGGGGGAAACAGCCCCCATGATTCAATTATCTCCCACCAGGTCCCTCCCACAACACATGGGAATTATGGGAGCTACAATTCAAGATTTGGGTGGGGACACAACTAAATCATATCAGTAACATACCTAATTATTATGAGAGCCAAGTTGCAAACTCTGATCTATTACAAACTAATATTTGTGCTCTTTCCATTTGGCACAATTTTTTCTCAATTCTATGGGAATTCCCTTGAGTTGCAGCCCCTGGGTTTTGTGTGTGTAATATTTTAGATTGACACAATGCATTTCAGACATTTTTTCTAGCAATATATTAACATGTCTTCTCCAAAGATTAACATTCTCATCATAATGGGCTTGTTTGTTTGTGGTAATACATTTGAATGCCAATATGTCAACTTTCAAATATGCCCCTGCTCCAACCAAAAGCCACCTGCATGTTGTTGTTTTAGGTCACAAACAGCAGTGGGCCACAGCTATCATGGGAGCAAGATACGGTCAGTCAGGGTTAAAACAAACCAACATTCTCTGTCAGGGATCCAAAATGGTAGCATACTTTCAAGGAAATAGGTGGGTGTAAAGAAATCAAGCAGTACGATCCAGAAAATAAGCAAATAATCAGGAATCAAGAGATCCACCCACAGCATGAGATGAACTCTGCGCAACTGAGTTGCTCTGCCTCATCCCTGGTGCTTTCTTATGTTTCCTGAGAATAGCAGATTTACAGGTTGAAATATATGAATCTCACCAGGCTGGAGTGAACACGTGGAGAGGAAGGTAGTTCCTACAATATTCTTCTATTTTTCTGAAAATAAGAGTAATAATCTTTTTAAGATTTAACTATGTGCCAAGCACTGTGTCTACCCTATGTTATCTCAAGTAATGAACAAAGAAACCCAGTGAAAAAAAATAACATTATCCTCATTTTACAGAAGGAAAAGTGTGGCTACAAAAGCTTAAACAACTTTCTGATACTAAGTTTGAGTCAAGATTCAGGCTGGGCACAGTGGTTCATGCCCGTAATCCCAGCACTTTGGGAAGCTGAGGTGGGCAGATTGCTTGAGCTCAGAAGTTCAAGACCAGCCTGGGCAACACGGTGAAACCCCATCTCTACCAAAAATACAAAAATTTAGCGAGGCATGGTGGTGCATGCCTGTGGTCCCAGCTACTTGGAAGGCTGAGGCCAGAGGACCACTTGAGCCCGGGAGGCAGAGGTTGCAGTGAGGCAGTGAGCCAAGATCATGCCACGGCACTCCAGCCAGAGCAACAGAGTGAGACCCTGTCAAAAAAAAAAAAAAGAAGAAGAAGAAGGTTTAGATGCAAATCTTGTTGATTCCAAAATAGGTGATGTAAGCCGCTATAACATATTGCCTTGCTACCAAATGTTGGGTGGTGATAAACTACTACTCTCTTGCATTTTTTTATGGATCTGCTTCATTCATTCTGACAATATTAACAGTCACAATTAAAATGGATGGCCCTTTTTGGGGATAAAGCTTTAAGCTGGTGGAATGCACGGCAGAGTTGCACCAGGGCTGCTCAAGCCTCTACATGATGCAATACGGAGAGGCTGCCAGCCTTGCCACCTACTTCAGCAGCATCAGGAACTTCATCTAGTTCCCCTTTTGTGCCATTAGCAGCATGTTCCTTGCCTGCAACTTAGTGCTTAACAGATGCTTGATTTTTTTTTTAAGACAGATTATTGGCATTATAGTTAAAAGAAGGGGCTCAAAGTCAAACATATTTGTGTCCAAATCCTGGTTTCACTTATTCGGTGTATGATCTTACTAAAGGTACACAATCTCACTGAGCCTCAGTGTCCTCATCAATAACACGGGCCTTTATAATACCTACCTCATATTGTTGAAATGATTCCAATGAGAGTAGATATTCAAAGCATTCAGTACAGTGCCTGCCATACAGAATGTAGTAAATAGTAACCTCTGCTTCTTTATTTTCTTTTCCGCATAAGCTGTTGTATTTTCTCACTAACAGACAAGAGATTACAGTAATTTTAATACTGAAACGTATGCTTGTAAGGTTGACATGAACAAAACTATCTTATTTAGGGTATTAATTTTAGAATATAGTAGCTCATTTTCTCAATGGATTAGAAGTTACTTAAATAAAAAAGTAATCTTCTTTGCAAATTAGAATCCCAGTCCCATAAATCTGATATCTGTTCGTCTTTTGAATTCCATCAATCCTCAGTTCTTCAGGCTATGGCTGTTTTATGCAAGTCACAGCAAAACAGGGCTCCGATTTGTCAGTTACAGTCCATAGATACAAGGGTACGCAGATAAAATCTATTAGGCCAGCAGGGCACCCATTAATGTTTCAGTGGCAGTAATTAAATCCAGATGGAAAAATAACTACAAATATTTCCTCAAAACTGAACCAGATGTTTTGGCAACTGAATGAAGGCACAAACCTGAAAAGCTCCGCATGCCACGGGCAAGGCTCCTCAGAAGCGAACCTTCTGCAAGCCACAGACTGCACGATGTCTCAGCCTGCCGCAATGTTAAATAACAGCCGAAGAAAGTCTCTCCTTCTGGGAAACTGCAGTCCATCCGGGCACACAAAGAAACAATTGGAAGAACTGGAAATGTATTAAGAACCCCTCTAATGATCAGGCAAAATGATTAACACATTTATATTTCCATGTGTGAGACCACAAGCAATTCACAGTGGCACTCCAACTTAGTCATGCCTCATATATCATCTTTCCATGATACAATTTCCTAATTAATGGGCAGTAAAAATATTAATTATTGCCACTTTCATTTAGCGTTCAATTAACAAATGAAAACATAAAATGCATTTCCACGGCTGGTCAAAAATGACCTAGTGGACCGCTAAGTAACCAGCATCCTTTTCTTTTAGATCGTTGCTTTCTTATTTTTATCCCTATCTTGCTACTCTTAGACAGGCACTCTGGCCCATTTCCCCTCACAGTATATCATTTAAATATCTTGCCAAAATGTTTTCCAGCAAGGCAGAGCTCACTCTTGCCCTGGCATGCATATCTACCATGAAGCTGTCATGATGTCCTGTCATGAAATGAGATGAGAAGAGTTATTTGATCCGTGGAGACTTAAATTAATAACGGTGGCACTGGTTTCCATCAGCGGGGTCAGCAGCAACGGGTGAGAGGAACACTGGCGCAGCTGGACTTTAATTCAATGCGGTGAGTCTTGAACTTCAAGAAGGGAGGGATAAGAGGCTTCTCAGCCATCACGTCCGCACAAGACTGTGGAGCACAACTGAGTGACACCGGCTACCGTCTCCTTATGCTGGTGAATTTCACTCTGTCAAGTCAATTGCTACCCTGGTACCTCTCTTATTAGTGTTAATTTATCTGCAGTGTTAAGGAGGTTAACGACACTGTTATTTTCTCTGCTACTGAGTTTTCCTGCATGTCTGCGGGATAATATTCACAGTAACCTCATCAGAGAAAGGAGTCACAGAGAGGACCTGACTGAACAATAAATAACCTTTAAAAAATAATGTGTCCTTCAGAGAGAGGAAACCAAGCAGTATAATGCTAATTGTGGAGACTATGGAGGAAACATTTTTCATCCATCAAGAATGACAGTATAAGGGTTGCACATTCCGTAAAACACAATATCACGTAACATCCTATATAAAGGACTGAAGCTATAATTTCAAGCAGTTCTCATCGGTTCAAATGGAAATTCATTAAGGAAAGAGTTGCAGATATTTTCTAATTAGCCTTCATAATTCTTCTTGCATTATTTTTGTGTCAAACATTGCTTCATAGACCTGAGCTTCCCACGGTAGCAAACACAGTCAGGAGATACAGTTTCTTGCCTCTCTCGATACCAATAAGCCATAAACTCCAAATCAAAGCATTTACTCCATTTCCTCATGTGGTGATAAGACGTCTGCTCCTCTTGACTCCCTGCAACCCTTGCTTTGTATCGGGATTTGCTGACCTGATAATTGCCAACTTTCTAAAAGTCATGTGTATGAAAGTCCCTAGTGTTATAAGCACAATTTAAAACGTTATTTTAAAATCATCATCTAATATAACTAGACAGACTATTTGAGATGTTCTGTGGTTCCACAATTTGATGCTTCTCATATTGAAAGGACTGTTCTTGAAATTATTTGGGAAATGATTAAAGTTATATCTTAGAGTTCGCCTTTCTTTCTCCTTTTAAAATCCAGACCCTTTAGCATGTTATTAAAATCAACCCATGGAGAGAAAAAGAAAAAAAATGTGCTGTTCATAAACTTTTGCCAACCAACAAATCCCCAAATATTACTACAGCAAATTATTCCCAACATAAACTGCAGTAAAATGTGAATAACAATTTTAAATGACCCCTCAGCCTCTTAATTTTCTGTCACTTGAGAAATGGCTTTGAATTGGCTGAAGCAAGTGCAAAAGTGTTTTCATGTAATGCTATGTCTTACTCCTACATAGAATATATGTAGAACTTTACCCATGAGAAGTTCAAGCCATTGCTGAGCTCAAATTATCTGTTCTTTTCTAAAAGAACAGGTAACCTGTTTTTCCTGTACTTCTTCAACTCTCTCTTGCCTTGCATTACCCATCCTTCTCTTTTGGAAGTCCTTTCCCATAAAAAACAAAACAAAACAAAACAAAAAAAACCACAATTTGGTCACCTCCTGATAGTTATAATAGGGGGAGTTAGTAGAAAATAACAAGGATGAGCCAAAATGTTGATACTGATAAGTCCGCTGGGTTTACTCTTTTGTGCCACCCTTGAAGAAGATGGTTTAAATTTTTATGCACATCATCAAAACTACAAATTATTTTGTTTCATGGATCTCTAGGACTACTCCTAAATAATCAATTTGTAAATATAATTTCTATGAATCCCAGTAGCTACACAGAGACACACATACACATATATAATTTTCCCCTGGCCTTTTGACAGACAACTCCTTGAGTCATCAATTTCTTTATTTTACTCTCTCTGTGGACAATGATTCCCACTGAATATGGTAATTAATAGAAGTTGTAACAGAAAACGAAAGGCTTTTGATCAGGTGTGGTGGCTCATGCCTGTAATCCCAGCACTTTGAGAGGCTGAAATGGGCAGATCAGTTGAGGTCAGGAGTTTGAGACCAGCCTGGCCAATGTGGTGAAACCTCATCTCTACCACAAATACAAAAATTAGCCAGGCGTAGTGACACACACCTGTAGTCTCAGCTACTTGGAAAGCTGAGGCAGGAGAATTGCTTGGACCTGGGAGACAGAGGTTGCAGTGAGCCGAGACCATGCTGCTGCACTCTAGCCTGGGTGAGAGAGAGTGAGACTCCATCTCAGACAAAAAAGAAAGGAAAAAACAAGAAAGAAAGACAGAAAGACAGAAGGAAGGAAGGAAGGAAGGAAGGAAGGAAGGAAGGAAGGAAGGAAGAAAGAAAGGAAGAAAGAGAAAGAAAAAGAAAGAAAGAAAGAAAAAGAAAGAAAGAAAGAAGAAAGAAAGAAAGAAAGAAAGAGAGAAAGAAAGAAAGAAAGAAAGAAAGAAAGAAAGAAAGAAAGAAAGAAAGAAAGAAAGAAAGAAAGAAAGAAAGAAAAGAAAGAAAGAGAGAAAGGAAAGTCTTGGGATCCAACATTCATTCAATAGCTACCATGTACTTTAGAGTCATGAAGTCTTGCTTATAAATAGAGTATAGGAACTTATCCCCTTTGTGCACATGAGGATACTAAAACTTAGAGAAGCAGGGTAACTGTAAGGATTGAACTGTTGTCAGCACAGAAAAAGGTGACTTCAAAGCTTGTGCTCTTTGTACAGCACCTCTCTGTCTCTGAATTTTGTGCATCTTGTGTTGGCATGCCCCATCCTGGGAAACACCCTACATCTCTAGGCTAAACATTAGCCCAGACATCAAGTACCTCATCCATTTTGACACCAGTCATTAACTCTGAGAACCTAAAGGTATCTGTTTGTGTTGTGAACTGCTGTGTTTTGAAAAACATCTGCATGTCCCTGGTAAAAATTAGAGGTATAAGGATTAACTTAGTCATTCCCATTAGTAGTATGGCTTGTCTGGTATATTTTTCTCACCGTGCTATCGCATAACTATGTTTTTGGTTGCAAGCACAACCACCCACTTGAGTTAATTTAAGCTTTGGTGATTCAGAAGAGTAACTGCTAAACAAGAATGGGGAGGGTAAAGAATCAGGACTGAAAAACAGAAAGCAGTCAAGGAAGGCTAAGGATGAGAATCCGGAAAGAACATCATCACCACTGCCACTGCACAGCTGTGACACCACTGAATGCAAACCCTACAGCGCCACCACTTCTGCTGAGTTACATCATCTCAGTGCAAATCATACACTCGACATTCAGAGTCCTGGGTGAGGGTGTTAGACTGATGGGGCCTAAGTCGATCATCTTTCCTCCCAGCTGGTCTCTGGGGGACAGGGAGAAGTTGAATACATTCTGTAGTAAAATGGTGACCTTTCCCCCCAATCAAGACTCATATAGTAGAGGGTCACCAAAACAGGAAAGTTTTTTTGTTGTTGTTGTGGTTGATCATGAAAGAAAAAAGGCAAGTGCCCACAACAAGTAGCTTTGAAAGACTCTTCCAAATGTTTCTATTTAGCATAAGTAAGATTCATAGAGGCCAGGCACAGTGGCTTATGCCTGTAATCCCCGCACTTTGGGAGGCCAAGGCGGGCGGATCACAAGGTGAAGAGATTGAGACCATCCTGGCCAACATGGTGAAACCCCGTCTCTACAAAAATACAAAAATTAGCTGAGCGTGGTGGCATGCACCTATAATCCCAGCTACTCGGGAAGCTGAGGCAGGAGAATTGCTTGAACCTGGGAGGTGGAGGTTGCAGTGAGCTGAGATCCTGCCACTGCACTCCAGCCTGGTGACAGAGGGAGACTCTGTCTCAAAAAAATAATAACAATAAAAAAGATTCATAGATATTTATTTGATTGAATGAGAACACAGTGAGATGAAGAATGCTTTATTTAATTCCTAAGTCTCTAAGTTTGTTTTGTTTGTTTTAAATATATCAATATTTATTTTCAGATATTGTTTATTAATCAGTATTACAATTCATAACCAGTGTGATATAGCAAAGAATCTCAGAATTCAGTGTATACCTCTTTTCATTATTGAAACTTAAAAACATGGAAAAATACTGCTCTTAGAAAAATTAGTACCCAGGAGGGAGCTGTGACCTGGTAGAGACGAAGTTAAGAATACTGCTATCCAATCATTGTTCTACTACCTACTGTCTGTGGACTCTGCTGCTGTAATCTCTGCTCCAAGCCCAGGTCCCTCATATGTGATTTGGAGCTAACAATACCTCGGCAGGATATTACTGAGGGTGAAATGTGGTAGTGCCTGGCACATAGTAAGCTCTCAGTAATTATTAAATCTAAATGTTTATCTCTTTACAGGATTGAAGCCAGTGGTTATGAACTATTAATCAGCACAATTTTCTCCCATTACTACTCTGTGCTCATAAGGGCAATTCTAGATCCTAAGTACTTTTAAACTGGCAGTTCCAGATAGGGTTGGCTTTATTGGGTTCTAAAACGTAAACCACAACTATAAGTCACATTCATTTGAAACGCATTCTTCTCCAACCTTTATATTATTGATAGTCTGTCTGAACAGACTCATTTTGCGGGGGAACTTCACCAATTGATGAGCAATCATGGTCAGGGTGTCTCCTATGGTAGAAGCATTTGAATAGGCTGATGTCGAAGGTGGCCACAGGAAACCATAAAGTGCACCTCTGCCCTCTTGGGAGCTTGCAATTTAGTTGAGAAGAAAAATACAGAGGCAGACATGTATACAACCTATACCAACAAGAAGTTAGCTCCACATTTGAGTTTACTAACTAACAAGGGCTGTTTGAGCCCAAGGATAGTGATCACTGTGGTAGAGCCTAAGCAGGATGGAGAGGGGTGAGAATTAATGGAAAATGTTTGCCCTTGAGATGGGATTAAAGGAAGACTATAACTTTAATAGAAAAGAAGAGAGAAGGGCTGGGCGCGGTGGCTCACGCCTATAATCCCAGCACTTTGGGAGGCCGAGGTGGGCGGATCACGAGGTCAGGAGATTGAGACCATCCTGGCTAACACGGTGAAACCCCGTCTCTACTAAAAATACAAAAAATTAGCCGGGCGTGGTGGCGGGCGCCTGTAGTCCCAGCTACTCGGGAGGCTGAGGCAGGAGAATGGCGTGAAACCGGGAGGCGGAGCTTGCAGTGAGCTGAGATGGCGCCACTGCACTCTAGCCTGGGCGACAGAGCAAGACTCCATCTCAAAATAAATAAATAAATAAAATAAAATAAAAAGAAAAGAAAAGAAAAGAGAAAGAAGTCTAGCCAAGTAACCTAAAATAAGACAAAACAGGATGGAATAGGAATGTTTTCGTGTATGCTAGGGAAAAAAAGAAAAAATTTTCAGTATCTGGAGCTTTCATTGAACCAGAAAAATCCATGGATTTCCCCATATCCCACCTCTGTAGTAAATTTCCTATCTTCTTCTTCACTAGACACCTGAAAATTAGTATTGGTGTGTCACATGGTCCCACAAAATTCCTGGTAACCTTTCTCATCTCTAATTTACATACTGATGATAACCATCAAACTATCTTAAAATTATATTACTATACTTTATATAAATTCTCTTCTCCAGTTTCATGAAGATATGTCTTAAATTGTTCAGTTCAAAAAAATTATTTCCCTGAAAATAATTTTAAGGCTGTAGCATCCTTGGAGGCTTCCATGCATAGTTTCCCCAGAGCTTTGCTAAACCTCTGAGCCTCCTCATCCATACAGAAGAGAAAGGAGGTATTCCAAAGGGAAACTTAAATTTACAACATGAAAGGTAGCTAAGGGACTTCAGGGATCTTAACAAAAAATCATTGTGTGAGCCTCTGTTTGAAATGTTATTTTTATGATGCCAACTATGGTAATCGTGCTGTCCCTGAAGTATTAGAGGTAGGTGGCTAATTTTCACAGTGATTCAGGCCATCATTGTTAACACTAGGTGTTTACTGTCCTGGTCTCATTAGATGACTGTTGATTATTTTTCTCAGTGGAATTATAAATGTATTTTTCTTCTCTTGGTGGATTTTATTTTCCACATTCGGAATGTCTACTTATCATGGTACTTAAAGTCTGTCTTTATCCTATGTCCTGGTTATTTTTACATTGAATGGGCTTAGGATGTCTGAGTATTAATTCTAAATCTTTCAGTGTTTCAGTCTTCAGCTTCTGAATTCATTTTCACACTATTTATAGCTTTCTACCTTTAAAAATTGGTTCTGTGGAGTAATTTTGCTAGAACCACTCCATGAATTAATGAAATGATACAACCTCTATTATAATGGATTTCATCAAGATATTTGGGGCTTTTGCTACATAGCACAGGAGCACTTAAAAGACAGCACAGACTTATGGCCATAGAGCATATGTATACACTGTACTACAGTTGTCAGAGATGTTCTTAGAATAGAGCTCTGTCAAGGCTTACTGAACTAACGCTAGTGATGGAGGAGGCTCTGAGGCTCAGACAGATGACATTGTTCACTAACACTCTCATGTAATGAACTCTAAGGAACCTGGAGTAAAAGTCCTGTATTCACAGTTCTATCTGAGCATGAACACCAATATACAGGGCGCAATGAAGAGTGAAACAAAAGCAAAATAGGTGTTAGAGAGGGAAGCAAAAAGAACACAAGAAAATGAGTTACTTTCATTTTAAGTACCTTTCCACAGGACTCTCTGGCCTTTTTCTGTTTATGCTAAGAGCTAGCCTCCTCCCTAGTCAAAGACTGGCTATCAGCAAACTAGGACAGGAACAGAAAACCAAATGCCTCATGTTCTCACTTAGATGTGGGAGCTAGTGATGAGAACACATGGGCACATGGAGGGGAAATAACACACTGGGCCTACATGAGGGTGGAGGATAGGAGGACGGAGAGGATCAGGAAAAGTAACTAGCAGGTACCAGGCTTAATACCGGGGTGACAAAATAATCTGTGCAATGAACTCCTATGACACAAGTTTACCTATGTAACAAACCTGCACATGTAGCCTTGAACTTAAAATAAAAATTAAATAAAAAATAAAAAATAGGCCGAGCACAGTGGCTCATACCTGTAATCCCAGCACTTTGGGAGGCCGAGGCAGGCCGATCACTTGAGGTCATCAGTTCGAGACCAGCCTGGCCAACATGGCAAAACCTCGTCTCTACAAAAATACAAAAAATTAGCCAGACATGGTGGCACGCGCCTGTGATCCCAGCTACTCAGGAGGCTGAGGCAGGAGAATCACTTGAACCTGGGAGATGGAGGTTGCAGTGAGCTCAGATTGTGCCACTGCACTTCAGCTTAGGCAACAGAGCAAGATTAAAAAAAAAAAAAAACACCCAAATAAATAAAAATAAAGTAAATAAATAAATAATACAAAATAAAGCTTGGCCATCTACTGCAGATGGCTAGGAGGAGAAAAAATTTGCCTGCCTTATATTATTTATTTTTCTTAATCAGAAAACATAAGTGGAAGGCTTACTGGGGTTCCACGAAGCTACATGCTGGCTTTCCCAAATTGTAGAAGACAAAGACATAAGAAGAGAGAGATTGAGTTTGGGAGACATGAACAGTGAGGAAAAAAGCTTGTATATAAACATCCTGTTCCTTAAAATTTGAAAAAATCATGCCCAAAGTAGCTCGGATGTATTCATTACCTATTGCTATGTAACAAATTATCCCCAAACTTGGTAGTATAAAATAGCAAACATTTATTATTTCTCATTTCTGTGGGTCAGGAATCTAGGTGCCATTTGGCTGGGTGATTTTGGCTTAAGATCTTTGTATTAGCCAGGGTTCCCTAGAGAGACAGAACTATATAACTATATAACTATATAACTATATATATATAGTTTATAACTATATATAGTTTATAACTATTAACTATATATAGTTTATAACTATATATAGTTTATAACTATTAACTATATATATTTATAACTATATAGTTAATAACTATTAACTATATATAGTTTATAACTATATATAGTTTATAACTATTAACTATATATAGTTTATAACTATTAACTATATATATGAGTTTATTAATTATTAACTTACATGATCACAAGGTCCCACAATAGGCTGTCCTCAAGCTTAAGGACCTAGGAGAGTCAGTCCAAGTCTCAAAACTGAAGAACCTGGAGTCTGATGTTGGAGGGCAAGAAGCACCCAGCATGGGAGAAAGATGTAGGCTGGGAGGCTAGGCCAGTCTCTCCTTTTCACGTTTTTCTGCCTGCCTTACATTCAATGACAACTGATTAGATTGTGCCCATCAGATTAAGGGTGGATCTGCCTTTCCCAGCCCACTGACTCAAATATTAATATCTTTTGACAACACCCTCACAGACACATCCAGGATCAATACTTTGTATCCTTCAATCCAATCAAGTTGACACTCAGTATTAAACATCAGTCTTTCAGGAGGTTGCAGTCAAACTATTGACAAGGGTTTCACTCTCATCTGAAGTCTCAACGTGGGAAGCATCTGCTACCAAGCTTGCTCACAGGGTTGTTAACAGTCTTCAGTTCCTTGCTAGTCATTGGACTGAAGGACTCAGTTTATTGCTACCTGTTGGCCAGAGACCTACCTCAGTTCATTGTCATATGGGCCACTCCATGGGGCATATAGCATGACAGCCAGCTTCCCTCAGAGCAAGAAAGCAAGAAAGAATGTTTAAGGTGAAAGCCATGGCCTTTCATCTTCAGGAAGGAACATCCCATCACCTTTGCTATACTGTATTTATCAAAAGCGAGTCACTGGGTCTAGCCTACACTTAAGAGGTGAAATTACACAAGGGAGGCCAGGCACGGTGGCTCACGCCTGTAATCCCGGCACTTTGGGAGGCTGAGGTGGGCAGATCACCTAAAGTCAGGAGATCGAGACCAGCCTGGCCAACATGGTGAGTCCCCATCTCTATTAAAAATATAAAAATTAGCTGGGTGTGGTGGCACACACCTGTAATCCCAGCTACTTGGGAGGCTGAGGCAGGAGAATTGCTTGAACCCGGGAGGCAGAGGTTGCAGTGAGCTGAGATAGCGCCATTACACTCCAGCCTGGGTGACAAGAGCAAAACTCAGTCTGAACAAAAAAGAAAGAAAGAAAAAGCGCATGAATACCGAAAGGTAAGGATCACTGAGGACTGTCTTACCCACCACACCTACCTATAAGTTTGAAGGTATCGAGAGACCATTTGCCTTACTTGTGTCTTCTCAACTAAGAGTACAAGGACCAGAAATAAAGTTTTTAAAATAGTCAGTCTAGAGGAGGTGTCTGTATATCCTGTTTTGCCCAGGAAAGTCATGGTCCAAACCTATTTCGCTGGTCTGATTATGAGAAATGGCCTCATTTTTTTAGGCACTTTGAAAGGTGCCTAAATTTAAATAATACATTCCATTGGAGCTGTTAAATACAACTTTCTGTGTTAATAGAAATGTCTTACATCTGTGCTATTAAATGTGGTAGCTACTAGCCAGGTGTACCTATGGAACACTGGAATATGACTAGCATAACTGAGCAACTGAATTTTTAAACTTTGTTTCATTTTAATTAATTTAAATTTAGATAGCTACAAGCAGCTAGTGACTGCTATCTGGGACAGCACAGCATTACAGGGTCGTAATCTAAGGTTAGCCCTCTTCCATGGGCAGGAGAACCTGAGATAGAAGCCTATTTAGTTTGATCCCCTTCTGCTCAATGTGGTGATCTGGAGCACATCATTTTAACTCTCTAGGTATCAAATGAGGAACCCCTATCTATAAAGGGATGTTAAACTGCAGAAGCATTGATTGCTCCTCTCATCCTCACTTTCTCTCTTACCATGTATTCTTTCATTACTCCGGCTAGAATGCTATCTTCTGCCACTACCTCCCTACAAAACTGCTATTGCTAATGTCAAGAATAGCTTCTAGTTTTGACAAATCTCATACTTTTTGTTTGAGACAGAGTCTTACTCTGTCACCCAGGCTGGAGTGCAATGGCGCTATCTTGGCTCACTGCAACCTCCGCCTCCTGGGTTCAAGCGATTCTCGTGCCTCAGCTACACGAGTAGCTGGGATTATAGGCATGAGCCACCACACCTGGCTAATTTTTGTATTTTCAGTAGAGACAGGTTTCACCATGTTGACCAGGCTGGTCTTGAACTCCGAACCTCAGGTGCTCGTGTCAGCCTCCCAAAGTGCTGGGATTACAGGCATGAGCCATCGTGCCTGGCCACAAATCTCATACATTTTTTAAAATCTCATCTTTCTAAATTTCTGATCAACCCTGATTATTGGAACACTTTTCTTCTGTTATCTATGACACCAGTTTCTAGTAGTTTTTCTCCCACTTCTCTGGCTAATGTTTCTCAATCTCCTTTTCTAGCCCTTCCTTTTCCACTGGTCCATGAAATGCAACAATCTTGATGGATCATGTCAATTCCAACTCTAAGATGTATCTCAAATCAATTCAATTCTTTCCATCTCTATTTCATTCAATACTGTCCAAGCCACCATTATCTTGTCCATCATAATAGTCTCATAATTGGTCTCACAGCTTCTACACTTGCTTTTCTCCATACAGCAGACAGCAGTCTTTTTAAATGCAAATAAAAATCACTTTACCTTTTAAAACCCATCCAAATGGTCTACAAAGCCCATCTGATTTGGGTCCAGGTCCTTTACAGCTTTAACTCATATTCATGTCATTCTTCCAGACCTCCAGCCAAAGATGACTTCTTTTAGTTCCTCAAATACACTAAAATGCGTTCCTGTTGGAGTCTTTGCTTCATCTATTTTGTCTGCCTGGAATGTTCTTCCTTGAATCGGGTAACTCCTCATCCTCTCTCTCTCTCAGGTCTCAAGTCTCAATTTTTAAGATCACTCCCTTATAAGATCTACCTCAATCTAATTTATGTGCCTGTTTTTCTTCCAGAATAACCCAGTCTTTCTTTCATAATATTTATTATAATTAAATGGGATCATTCATTTAATGTATGAACTTCTCTTCTAGAATCTAAGCTCTACTAGTCAAAGATTTTGTCTGTTTTGTTCTGCATTGTATAAAATGTCAAGCACAGTGCTTGGAACATACTAAGCACACAACAAATATTTGCCAATTAAATAAGTTTACTTCCATAATGTAGTGTGCCATTTGCCATTTGCCTTAGAGCCTATTTGGAATTCCTCTGAGGACAGTTTAATATTTTCTACTCTTTGATGATTTGTCTGCATTCTAATCAAGCTCTTTCTAACCTATTCTTAACTTCTTGGCAGTTCTCATGTTTGAAGAGCTGATGTAGATTCTCTGGCATTTAGGAGGATAAAAAGGACAGAGCAAAATAACTCAACCTGGGTCATGGTTGGACCGTGCCCTTGGTTTTGTCCCTTTAAGAGTATGTTTCCAGCTCCAAGAGAATCACCAATCAGCTGACAAGAATAATGGGGTGTGTGCCCTTTAAGTTTGTGAAATTAGTTCTCCACTCAGCCTTCAAATCCATCTGTCTCTTGTTATATCTCTGGCCACCCTATTCCAGGCTAGATTTCTGTCCTTGCTTTTATTGACTTCCTGAACAGCTTGATTGATTCTCTTGGATACAGACCTTGCTCTTTTATATATCGAATGTGACTAGTTTGAACCTAATAAAGGACCACAGCCTACTTTGACATAGCCACAAGATCTCTTATCCTTCTGCCACTCTCTCCACCCTTCCCTGACTCTTCTCCCAACACATACCTGGTGTGTTGCCTTCGCAGGCAGCCTTGATTTGATCTGTTCATGACCAAGCCCTGCCTTCTACTGCCCAACCTCAGAAGGTGACTTAAGCAATGCCTGCATAATTCCTCTTCAATTATATAATTCTTTTGGTTTCATTGGTTCATGGGTTAAAAAAACAAAACAAAACAAAACTATAATTCTGCTCTAAAGGCTGAATAATAAACCATCGTTAAGGGTATATGAAGAACACTATCATTTCCAGCAGTTAATGGTACTCTCCAGAGAGTCTTTGCTTTTATATTTTTGGCATTCTCTGATCACTTGTAACCATCCACTGTAGTTGATGTCACATAGGCTCAATGTTCCACTATCCAGACAGTCTCTGAGTTTCCTCTCTAAATGTTTCTGTTTGCAAATGCTGAGTCAAAAAAAAACTCTAGAAAAGTCCACTGCGTTATTGTTACACTTTCTCATTGGTTTTACTATAAGAACAAGATTTTGTTTATGGAATGTTTCTAGAACAGATCATCATTTATCTTTTTATATTATCCTACTGTAAAACCATGTTTCTATAAAAACATCCACAAGCATATTCATTAAATATTTCATTAATACAAAGGTATTAGCCAGCATACGTATTGTATTAGTCAATGTGATTAATAAGCTTTCCAAGTTACTGCTAAAGCCTCTGCCCTTTACTAATGCCTCTGTGTTGAGAGGTCAGACTCACTGAGTCACAATGTATGACCATGAGACTTTGAACAACTCACTTGAGCTTCCTGATCTCAGCTTCCTCATCCAGGAGATGGACATAAATAGTACCAGCTGCCTTGGAGGATGTGGGTACCAAGTAAAAGAGATACTGAAAACACATACCAATCTCTCTTACATCTGGGGATGGAGAATAAATCATGCTAAAACAGACCTTCTTTGTTCTAGGTAGAGTCTCCTGAATGTCTGACTTATACGAATGTAGAATGAATAGATTCTCGTTGTCTGGGACAAAAAGTGTAACAAAATTTTGCATGACTAAGTCAAGACTGTCTTTCATTAAGAACTCTAATATGAAAAGCTGGTTAAGGTGGAGGAGCAGATCAGTTTGCATAAGGAATTCAGAGTCGTTGGGGGAGGATCATCCAAGACCCACATTCCTACTCACAGTGATATGAAGTCAAAGTGACTTGTTAACCTGGAACAAGGTAGCACTCAAGGTTCAGTGCCAGGGAAGGGTAAGGA